>NC_062993.1:2383562-2683562 GCF_023078275.1 Leguminivora glycinivorella | reverse complement strand
TTTCCTTTACATTATTTAAGTTTTGACGTTATGTTCTCCCTTTTGCCCTTTGAGCCTCATCATCGCAATGTCCTGGCCGACTTCGACCACGTTTAACACTGGTAATTAGAGCGATGCTCATGAGTTCTCATGAGGTGGTGTCAGCCCTTTAGCAGTAAATGTGTGCACATTCGCTGTAGGTCAGCATCCCTCTGTACCTCAAAGAGCAAAGGACAGCATTATATGTTTATTAAGTAAGTAGATCTATCGATAACTGACCTGTTCGCTATGCTGCTGAGGTCGCTCCGTAAGCCAGAGGGCGTTACTGGTGCTGAGGACTCGTAGCAAAGATAGGCGAGAGGCTTCAGACATACGTGCTAACTCGTGAGAGGATGAGTTGCTGAAACCAATCAGAATTTTAGGTCAAAATCGCTCTAGAAAATGGTGTTATTTCCTGTGGATTTATAAAGGAAGTTTGAGTTTTCGATACATTTTCCTTCAATCCGTTTACATTCATTCATTCAGTCATCATCAGTTCATTCATTCATTTGGGGGTATGTCAAATGGCTTACCAATCTTACCATATTTCAGGTTGAGGTATGGTAAGGCACTTGCAGAGACAGGGATACCATCTAGAGATAAGGGGATACATACTGGAACTAGCTTACCCATTCAGTAGTACAGCATCCATACTGTCAGCAGACAGCGTCACATAGTCCTTAAAGTCGCTTTTAGAACCAGCTTCAAGACACGCCGAAATGTCTCCACCAACAACCTTCCAGTGTCGAGCGTCAAAAGTGTCTACCATCATGCGAAGGGTTTGAAGGTCGTTGAGGTAGTCTTCGAGGGTCTGGTTGTTGCATTCTGGAAGAAGTTTGTTGATTGAGGTTGGAAGAAGTCAGATAAAAAGCGTTTAAAACAGCCGGCTTAACGAAGGCATCAATCGCGAATTTGTGTATCTTTCTTCTATATTAGTGTGTCAGTGGCTAAATATTGTCTGACATTTTTATCACACTTGCTTAAATATCACAGTATTTAATCATGAAATTTCTTGTACCAAAATTTATCTTTTTACAAATTATTTTTATTGCAAGAGTGATGTGATGAAAAACATGGAGACTAAGAATATTGGAAAAGAGTCTTTAAATCGCTCCAGCGAGACGTCCCAATACAACTGTATTCTCGTTTGCAATATTTAACTTACGCCCCAGGTTGCACAATATAGGTATTATTTCTGTATTTATCAGAGTACCTATGAGAATCCTAATTATTACTAATAAATAAGTAAAAAAAACTTACCATAACCCAATTGCCAATAGATCTCTTGCATATCGTCCTTATCAGCAATAGTCAGCATGTTCAACGCAGGATTAGGATCCCACATACCATTCTCAGTCTTCTCACCATTATTTACAGCAAACACTAAACTAAAACCAGTATCTTTAGCCCATTTGGCGAACCTCTTCCATTGTCTATGACTCACTTCTAAATTATCTTTGGACAACCTTCTTAATCTTTTAGGCCGTTCTTCACTCTCTTCTTTATTGGACTTTAGTTTTGATAAGCGTCTAGATTTTAGTTTCGTTAATAAACTTTCATGGCTTTCATCTGCAGTTTCTCTTTCTTTGTCATAGTCTTTTGAAATCTTTTTATGTTTAGCTAAGGCATGAATCTTTGACTTCTTCAGTTTCGGTTTTAATTTTTCTTCATCTTCATCTAATGTTCCTTCTTGGCTGCCAGAGATTAACTGCCTCCTATGTCTTTTAAGTAGTTTTTCACTTGATCTTCTCAGTTTCGTAAGAATATCTTCATTGCTATCTTCATAATCGTAGTCTTCTTCTGTTTCTTTTTTGATTAGGTGTCTCTTTTGCTTATTAGGTTCTGGAAGGTATGTATCTAGATGTTCAATGGTCATGCTTTTATTATTGAAGGTTATGTGAGAGGTGGAGGGGCCGGCTATTCGGAGATACGCTGGAGCTAGTGAGGCGGCCATGCAAGTTGATTCTTTGCTGAAAATAGTATTAATAGTTAATAAAATATCGACTTTTTCTAAATGTTGACAAGCGTGCAAACAAAAATTGCATAGGCTGACTTAGGAAATATAAAAATAAATCACGTCATAATTTTGAAAAATGGCTTTCTGTTCCAAAAGCGAACTTAAACTTTTCCTCCCGCTAGGAGAGGGTGACAGTTTTTTGTTTAAGTATAGAACATTTTTTTGCTCAATTCTTTTTTTATGGTGTGAATCATTTAGAGAATCAGTACATTCAACTGCTTAAATCAGATCCATATACGGAGTTTCCGGATTTCCTAACTTTAAAGATGATTATAATACAAAATTCTACTTATGTCGTTTAGCAATAATTTAAACCAAAGATTATTTATTTAGGATTTACAGTCTTCATACTAAGAACCTCATTTTTTTAGCGCCACGTATTATATACTATCATAACTACACTGATGATGCCTACAAATTTATTTATTTTCAAAATGTGTATTGACGTGATATTATGATATTAAACTAAAGAATCATAATTATCATTTGTTTTTATAAAAAGTAAAAACACGCAAAAATATTTCGTTAAAATATGATTTTGGCCACTTCCAGGCTGCGAACAGCGCCATCTAGTTTTAAGCCTAAAAGGCCCATACATTTCAGAGGTACGCTTTTTTGTATGAGCTTTGTCGGTCCCGTATTATATGGTCCTTGATTTAAATCAATATCTCTCAAATATAAACAAACCTAAAAGACAGAAGTTAAAAGTTAAAAGTCTTAGTTTCTTATATAATTATGTAAATATGTTCATGTAAATAAAGAACCCAAGGTTAAAAAAAAAAAGTTCGATAAACTCACGCCCAATTCAGTTCCAAACACTAGAAGCAATGCACATAACGTACAGCAAATATAAATCATAACTCGATATCGAAATCGCTGGGCGAATAAATTTTATAAAGTGTGCATATATCGTGAGCGTTTGACTCAATTCTGAGTATTTGGTTGAAAAACTTTGCCTACATTTATTTATTGGCAATAGATGCTAATATGATGTTGTTTCTTGTTTTAGACGTGGAATTTGTATTGAACAAGCGAAAAACTCTTAAATTGAATCATGAGCGTAGTGAATGGGTCTAACTAAAATCTCCAGTCGAGCCGTATGCTTGTTTGCCACCATGTGGTATAAAAGAAGTTGGAATCTTGAGTATTGTGAGCGTTTTAAATCACGAGGGTTAAAATAAACTTTGCTATCGAGCGAAACATAATATAAAAACTCAATAGGTAAAATAATACCAACGCATTTAAAACGTTCTTATTAAAATCCAGATGATCGGTATCAATAACAATAAATTCTACCAGCCTATATCAACAAGAGGAAGCGACAAAAACGTTTCTTGCAATATTAACTTAGTCATTTTCTACTTTTGTGTTAATGACTCAAATAATATTAAAAATAGATAGAAAATAAAACACTCACCTGCTCAAATCATCGCTGCTACCAAACAAATACTTAGGATCTATCGTAAAACTAACGAATCTACTATCAACCTCGTTCACATGATTCTCCGTCGCTATTCTAACACTGAACGCTTCTCCGTCCACTTTACTAACTAAAAACAATAAAGCTGAAACTAAAAACCGCGCTAAGCCGCTCATTTTTTACTAAAAACTAAACTTTGAAACTAAAAACAGGCACTTGCAAACCAATACTGCTTCGAAAATGGAACTACAAAAACACGACGATGAAATGTAAAATTGTAAATGCAGTGTTAACAGAATGTGATGAGTGTGTTACTTTTTATATTCATAAATAAGGAAGTGTTATGGCATGTTGCGGTAAATATAAGAATTTAGAAGATCATGTGATAAATTGTCTAATCTAGGTTTTCTTTTTATAACAGGGGTATTTTTGTAGGTAAGTTTTAGTTTGTTATTTAGTTTTATTTATAGGTTAAATTTTATTCATAGGTTTAGTTTAGTTTTCATGTTATTGTTTTAGGTGTTACTAGTTTATATGGTTTTGTGTTTAATTTAATATTTAATAAATAAATTGAATAGATAATATCTAATTCTAAACAATAGTGTGTAAACTTAATGGAAGCGCTGGTGGCCTAGCGGTAAGAGCGTGCGACTTTCGATCCGGAGGACGCGGGTTCGAACCCCGGCTCGTACCAATGAGTTTTACGAAACTTATGTGCAAAATGTCATTTGATATTTGCCAGTCGCTTTTCGGTGAAGGAAAATATCGTGAGGAAACCGGACTAATTTCAATAAGGCTTAGTTACTCTTCGGGTTGGAAAGATGGCAGTCGCTTTCGTAAAACTACAGCCTACGCCAAATCTTGGGATTAGTTGTCAAAGCGGACCCTAGGCTCCCATGAGCCATGGCCAATGCCGGGATAACGCAAGGAGGATGATGAATGTGTAAACTTAGTACCATGGCCCAGTGGAAGATTTTAAAAACGCAGCGAGCGCAGCCATCACCTACTTGGAGGAATGTAAATTTAGATTATGAACTAGCTTATAGTGTATATACAGTGTATTGTAGTCTTAATTGCCATACGATAAATAAATAATACACCGGGATTATGGTTAGTATAGGGGTCAATCCGCGGTGAGAGTAACACGAGTCACGATTTTATGGCATGTTCCATTTATTCGCAATGCAAATTCAAGGGATAATCTATCTCTAAATAAGTGTTACTTTCCCGATATATGCATAGATCCTTTCATTTGCAGTTGTAGTTCAAATAAACACTCAATGAAGTCGTGAGTTCGTGACTCATGTTACTTTTACGTGGATTCACCCATAATACCTGTAGGACATGAGATAAAATTGATAACAACTAGGGAACAAATCAAGGGGGCAAAGTAGTTGTTTAACCGCACGTGCCAATATTGATACCCGAGCGAGCGAAAGATTCCAATATTGAACCGCGAGCGTAGCGAGTGGTTCAAAAAGTGGAATCATGAGCATTGCGAGGGTTTCAAGGCACGAAGGTTAAACAAACTTTGCCACCGAGTGAAACACAAAATTTTTCACCACACCAACTCAAACAAAATACTGACTATAAAACATGAAACTAAATCAAATCCATCAATTTATTCAATATTTATGATTCAAAATCATCATTTATAGGTAAATTCTACCTGCCAGCATAAGACATCAAGTTAAAATTTGTATGAAATTACTTTGCACTCTTGTGGATAAAATGCAATTTTGCTATCCGTTTTCGAATAGCAAAGAATGCCTTTATTAGTTGGTGTGGTGAAAATGATTTTATTGAATATTTTTGGATTTCTTCTTTTATCGAGTAGTCATATCTTATACTTTTAAACGAGCAATTCTTGTATATTTATTTATTTATTTATTTATATACACCGACGATCTCGGAAACCGCTCTAACGATTTCGCTGAAATTTGTTATGTGGGGGTTTTCGGGGGTGAAAAGTCGATCTAACTTGTCCTTAGGTCCCGGAAAACGCGAATTTTCGAGTTTTCATGAGTTTTTCTTCGCGCGCCATCTCGTGTGGAGTAGTTGCATTATTAAGACAGAATTCTTTCGCTCGATGTAGGTACTATTTATTGCAAAAACTAGATGGCGACACAGGTCAAGGCCCCGTATACGAAGCAACAAACATTGAGTAACTTATGAATCGCGGGTGAGGTGTAATAATTTTTTCAAGTCATTTCATATTACTGAAAAAAATACTTACCACGAATAGAAAATTACACAATTTTTTTTAATGACATTTTTTGTGGCGGAAGCGCGCCATCTCGTGTGGAGTAGTTGTATTGTTAAGACTGAGGTACTATTTATTATCAAACTAGATGGCGACACAGGTCAAGGATACGAAACAACAAACATTGACTAACTTATGATTCGCGGATGACAAAACTTGCGTATTCATTTAAGTGCTTTAATTATTATTACGAATTTTAAGCTTCTTCCGTTATCTCAGTAGTATTTTTAAAATTAAATACTTCAAACAGAAGTGCATTCTAGAATTATCCGGAAATAATAGGCACATACCGCCATCTGTTAATTGTAATCCGTACTAGCAAGTACTGTTATTTTAGAACTATGAACAAGTAAAAACGAGCAATTCTTGTATATTCCTTTATTTATTTATATAGACGTTCGCGGAAACCGCTCTAACGATTTCGCTGAAATTTGTTATGTGGGGGTTTTTGGGGGTGAAAAATCGATCTAGCGAAGCCTTATCGCCATCTCGTGTGGAGTAGTTGTATTGTTAAGAGAGAATTCTCGGGCGGCGAAATTAACGACCATATAGCTGCGCTTAGCTCAGCGATGAGGTCGATCTAATAATGTTCACAGACAGATCGCATGTGTCAGGGTTTCGAATTTCGGCCAGAAATTAAGTTTTTGTTTTTATTTTTTTTACAACAGTTTTTTTTATATAAAGACGTGATATAATAAAATAGAACCGAGCGAAGCTCGGTCACCCAGATATTAAATTATAAATTGAAATAGATATCATACACTAAAAAAACCGGCCAAGAGCGTGTCGGGCCACGCTCAGTGTAGGGTTCCGTAGTTTCCCGTATTTTTCTCAAAAACTACTAAACCTATCAAGTTCAAAACTATTTTCCTAGAAAGTCTTTATAAAGTTCTATTTTTGTGATTTTTTTCATATTTTTTAAACATATGGTTCAAAAGTTAGAGGGGGGGACGCACTTTTTTTTCCTTTAGGAGCGATTATTTCCGAAAATATTAATATTATCAGAAAACGATCTTAGTAAACCCTTATTTATTTTTAAATACCTATCCAACAATATATCACACGTTGGGGTTGGAATGAAAAAAAAAATCCGCCCCCACTTTACATGTAGGGGGGGTACCCTAATAAAACATTTTTATCCATTTTTTATTTGTGCACTTTGTTGGCGTGATTGATATACATATTAGTACCAAATTTCAGCTTTCTAGTGATAACGGTTACTGAGATTATCCGCGAACGGACGGACGGACGGACGGACGGACGGACGGACAGACAGACATGGCGAAACTATAAGGGTTCCTAGTTGACTACGGAACCCTAAAAACGGCAAGGCCCACTGGTGACCGAGCCGGGAATCGAACCCGGGTCTTCAGCTTACGCGGCTAACATCTTTACCACCAGACCACACGCCCGCCACCAGTGGGCCTTGCCGTTTTTTCTTTCGTGTACGATATCTACTTATTTCAATTTTAAATTGATAATTTGAAGGGATGCGAGAGTAGGTAGGTATAGGTAAATTGTGTCACAAGGGAACAAAACGAATTTTACGATGAGAGCATTGAATCCTGAACGCAGCGAAGTATTCTATAGTTAAATAGACGTCTAGAATTCAGAGCGTAGTGAGTGATTGACGAATAATAGTATGTTTATCCTTCAGAGAACAAAAAATTGCAAAATAGTGATATAATTAGTAATTTTGACATGGAAATCGGCATTATACGCAAAGTCGTCAACCAAAGTGGATTTATAAATTCCATTTCATTTTACATTGCAGTTAAATTCGATGTTTGAATGAACTTACAAATTGTACCGCTTTAAATTGTTGTAATGAAGTGATCCCGTTCCCGTTGCGTCACACCCGCAATGCGACGGAACGGCTTACATCGCTAGTTTACACAAACTCGCACAACAACAAAGAATTCAAATACATACATACATATAATCACGTATCCCATAAACGGACAGGCAGAGCACATTATACTACTAAGTTTCAGTGCCACTCTTGGCAAAAAGGGGTTAAAAAAGTCCAAATTGTGACATTGCATTGCAATATATAAATTAGTAGCTTTTGCCCGCGGCTTCGCTCGCGTTAGAAAGAGACAAAAAGTAGCCTATGTCACTCTCCATCCCTTCAACTATCTCCACTAAAAAAATCACGACATTTCGTAGCTCCATTTTGCCGTGAAGGACGGACAAACAAACAGACACACACGCTTTCCCATTTATAATGCTAGTATCACAGAACTAAATTATTTCTGTGGTTAGTATGGATAAACTGAAATACATACCATACACTAAAGAAAAAGCTATCAAGCCCACCGGTGGCGAAGCCGGGAATCGAACCCGAATCCCCCGAATCGGGCGGTCGTGGTGGTGTAGCGGTTTATCACGTCAGCCGCGTTAGCTGGAGAGTGGAGACCCGGATTCGATTCCCGGCTTCGCCACCAGTGGGCTTGATCGCTTTTTCTTAAGTGTATGGCCGTTTTCACACTATCCGATCCGATATCGGATGTCGGAAGTATTTCAATAGAAAAAATCCAAGATGGCGTCTGTAATGTATGGGTTATCGGTCCGACATCCGATATCGGATCGGATAATTTGAAAACGCACTATGGGTGTGTGGGTGGATGTGTGTGTGTGTGTGTGTGTGTGTGTTTCAGTTTATAATCTCCTATACTTATAACTCAGACGAAATGGCTTCTCAGCTCAGGTCAAATCTGGTTCAAAGCTGTAATACCTACCTATGTATTTTCATTTTTTTTTGTATTTATTGATTTTTGTGTAGGCCCCAGAACTCAACGCAAAAAATCGGTCAATCAAGCATTTAACCAATAATTTACATGAACAGTAACTGACAATAAAATAAGAGTAAGTAAATAATCTGCTGACTACGCTGCATGCCACGGTGTCTAGTGACGTGACTTCATGACGCGCGAATATTGTCACGTAAATATTGTTAGTCATGTACGCCAACCAATTGGAACCCTTACCTAGGCCACTGTAGAACTATGTCATAGTGACGTTATAAATCAGATTGTAAGAAATCTCTTACTGCTTGTCATTTTGACATGGTTGTAGAGCGGCCTAGGGTTCTAATTGGTTGACTATAGAGTCGCCGTCAACTATATCTGAGCCAAGGTGATCAATAATATCTGAACATGCATTGAAGACCGGTTGGCCTAGTGGATAGTGAGTATAGTGACCCTATATGCTAAGCTCCTGGTCCCGGGTTCTAATGGTAATTTAAGGGTGTTTTCACACAATCCGATCCGATATCGGATAATGTGAATACGCACTAAGGCACTCAATTTTGTTTGATGAGCAATTGACCACAGAGGTTTGTTCCCGATTCATCGGTATTTGCTATTTAATTTATGTTACATATATCGTTAGTCTTTGTACCCACAACACAAGCCTTCAAGTGTAACAAACAATGTGCTATTTTTTATTGTTCATCACACCAACTAGTAAAATCGAATGGCCGAGATTCAAAAATCTTTGAATCTTCGGCTATTCGATTTCGTGAAATTCGTTCAATAATATCTCCACTACTTGCGATTTAAATTCTACTAATAGAATCGAAAAGAGTGGTCATTACCACTAGTTTTAAAATTACTAGCCGTCCTTTTTCAAAAATAGCATTACGTCGTTTTCCTCAGACTTTCGAACGGCGAATTCGTGCGTTCGAAATTCAGAAATCGATCCCCAGGCTTTATTCTTCAAAACGGATGAAAACGTTGCATTTTATTTTATACACAAGAGTTTCGACACGGGAGACCAACGGGAGACTCTCTCAAAACGCTCAAGGTTCAACTTTTCGTTCATTCGGTGACAAAATTTGTTTAACCTTCGTGTCTTGAAACCCTCTCAACGCCTAACGCCTAAGATTCTACTTTTCGAACCACTCGCTATGCTCGTGGTGCAATATTGGAATCTTTCGCATGGTACGTCAAAAAGTAGTTAGGTATTTATCGGGACCCCAGAATTATTTTCTCATTTTCATATTTCACATTTGCAATAAGGTGCATTAGGGTAATTCCGAAAGTCGTCTAATTAGGAAAGTCGCATAAAAATCACCATTATTTCCATCATATCAAGATTCCCCTTTCGGATTTATCCGAGCATTTCTGTCATTCGGAATTACCCTAATGCACCTTAATTATATTTTCCTCATGTTAGTACAGTAAAATATCTTCCACTCGGAGCAAAGTTTATTGTCCAACCAACTTGCGTAGGTACTAATCCTCGCAACGCTCAAGATTCCAGTTTTCGAACAACTGGCTGCACTCGTTGTTAAATCGTCGAATAATTCAGCTTCATTGATAACTCCGGACTCTTTCACTTTCTTGGGGGGGTTTGTTGGGTTGATTCACTGCTCCGTAAAAATATCATCGTCATCAAAAACCATGTCATCGGGATCGAAGAAATTAAATGTTTTATCGTATAAGATCGGGGTACGTAGAAACGAAGGAGAGAGTTTGCCCAGCAGAGTGACCACAGAGGGACACTCTAGGCTCGTATAAAAAAAATGGTAGGTGTAAGATTAATAAGTTTCTACGCTTTCTCGAATGAAATGAAGTAGATTGCGTAACATAACAGTTACTTGGTGTCAGAATCATAACCCACGCTAATCAGACGAATGGAATGAATCATCGTCACGCTTGATAACGGTGATCAAATGTATCAGTAATTTTAATTTACAGTGCAAGATTGAAACATAAAAACTTTCTACTCAAACTTTGTCATATTATTTGGCTACTTAAACCGAACTAAGCGATTGAAAAAAAAATGACAGCTCGAGTTTCAAATTTCAATATGTTCGAACTACGTTATGTGTGTTGCTATTTTACAAATATTTCTTAAGCAAATAAGTACCTTATTGTATAGACATAAAATTGAATGTAGTCTCTTTGCAAATCCACGCAAATTATTAGAAATAATCAAATTTATTCTCTGACTAACATCAAAACGAGTCATACGATACGATTCTATGTACTCAAGCAATTATTTTTATCAAAACATTAACAAATTATCATCTTATCGACCCTTACCAACAATATTCGCGATCTCTGGATATCAGTGTTAATTACTATGACGTCACACGACCCTAACATGTGCATATTATGACAATTTTGCAATGCAAACTACTTAGTTTGTTGTCTAGCTAATTTTAGCTAGTTTCATAGCATGTTTATCTCTCCAAGCGTGGAAGTGCAGTGTTTTTCAATACAACATGGATAGTAGTAGTGAAACAAGTGATAAAAAAGTGGAGGAAGAACAAAGAAAGGAGTTGGCGCCGCATCAGAAAATTTGTCTAGTTTGTGGCGACAGAGCGTTAGGATATAATTTCAACGCGATATCCTGCGAGAGCTGTAAGGCGTTTTTCCGTCGCAACGCATTAACTAGTAAGGAATTTAAATGCCCTTTCTCTAATAACTGCGATATTACTGTTATAACTCGACGGTTCTGCCAGAAATGCCGCCTAGAAAAATGCCTGGCTATTGGCATGGTGAAGGAGTTTATCATGTCAGACGAGGACAAAGCAGAAAAGCGAAGGAAAATAGAAGAGAATAGAGCTAAGAAAAGACAGCGGGACCCGGACGAGGATATAAGTAGTTCGAAAAACTTTAAGCGGGATGATGATGGTAGAAGCAATTTTACGCCCCAAGAGTCTGTGATACAATATGACGTCCTTAACAGTACTACGTGTAGTCCTAACAGTACGGTACAATCTCCATTGAGCAATGAGGTTGATTCGTTAAGTTCGCCTCCGGGCTACGGGTCATATGTACCGGTGCAGAGCGCAGATCACCCGTACACGATGAAGGTGTACCCAATGGATGAGAAAACTCAATACGATCCGAGGATGATCGAGTCATACAATATGTGTGATAGTATGATGTCTATTGAGAGTACTATGTATGAACAGCCAAAACAGAATAGTATAAGGTAAGATTATGTGAATGTTTGTTTTGCAAGGGGACGTTTTTTGAATTACATTCAGGCAGCGTGGCGGAGACGTCCGTTGCACTCCGCGAGACATGCGTCTTATGAGTGTGGATGATAGCTTACATTTCAATGAAGAAGTGTTAAAAGTTTCATACACAAAATTATTTCCTGCGGTTTCTATGATGTCATCATTCCATCTTTTTCTTTGTTTCCGTATCACATCATACACACATCTTACATACATCTTTGGTAACAGTGAACTCTTTTAAAAACAGACTCGACAAATATTTATTGAATGGACAAAACACAAGTGCATCAGGACATTGACGTGCACGTATCAGCTTTAAGCTGCCTGTGCATTAGCAAATAATAAAAAAAAAAAATATACTTCACAAATGTAATTTTTTTATGATATAGGAAACAAGACAAACAGACAGATCGCCTGATGTTACGTGATGTATTTTTTAAAAATAATTATATTTAATATACATGTTTCAGGTCAATATTAACAAACGGCGACGCAATCAACCGGGAAGCGAAGCCGCTACACATGTGTGAAGAGCTGCCGTCCACAAGCACTGATCCGGATATTAATAAAGCTAGGGATATACTGCAGGATGTGGAAAGGTGAGCAGAAGACTAGCAAGAGTCATTCGAGAAACATTTTATATTCAGTGTTATTTATCATTTTGGGGCTTTTTTTGTCACAATGTATGTACAGTATGGCTCAAATTTTGCAAGTTAAATTTGACTGAGTTCCCGGTTTCTGAGGAAGCATAAAATTTGCAATATAATATTATTTAACATGTAACGCAGTCCCATTATGTTTGGGTTTTGTTAGAACTACTTTGATAAGACAAGGTAGACTGATGACCTGGTGAAGGTCGCAGGAGTCCGCTGGATGCGGGTGGCGCAGGGCAGGTCATTGTGGCAATTTTTGGGGGAGGCCTATGTCCAGCAGTGGACGTCTTTCGGCTGATATGATGATGATGATGACTTTGATAAGTGTACAGCCACACGCTAAGGCCGAGTACCTGGGTTACTAAATGGACTGAAATGATATGGAATCAAATGGTACTTAGGCGTTGCATGTGCCTGCACAGACTGCATAAAATAAGGTGGGAGGCGATAGCAAGGGATCCTATTGGCCTAAGTCCCTACTTCCCTAGCCCTAACTTATTCTATGACAAGGATGTCTGTACCGGGAGACCTATCGGTAACAGACGGATTCCCTACGGGGGGGGATCAAGGTGGTTGGATGGATACTTGCTGCCGATCGCCCAGGCTCAGACGACCGATTAAGGCTAAAGGAGTCTTATGCCACAGCAAGGGTACCTGTAGAAAGGTGGTGGATGGGAGTCTCTACTCTCAGAGTGTCGCCCTGAGCAAGCAGAGGTTTTAGGTATGGAGGTAGTGAAACACCAACGGACAATTGGTATCTGGTTATTATAAGAACAGTACAGTCAGCCAAAAAATCTTCTACTAATATGAAAATTTTAAAAAACTAATATATATCTTTTGATTATTTTTAACAGAATAGAGCCAAATTCCATGGAGTCCATATTATGCGAGGCGATAAAACTGGAATTCGAAGCATACACCTCCGTTAACAACTGCAGCGGGTCATCCAGAGAACTTAATGAGGTATCTATATTTTATCCTTTTATATAAAGCAAAGACATATATCGTCACTACTTTTAAAAAAACTTGTATCTTCGTCTGTCAATGAAAAGAAAATTGTAGTAAGTATGTATGGAATGCATATAGACTTACTGCGTTTTAACTTTGAGGAACAGCGTGAGATACGAGATTTTTTAAAAGTAGTGACGATATGTTTTTTTTTTTTAATTTATTTATTTAAAGGTAACATACATTTTACATTTTTAAAGTTCCTCGCCAAACTGCTCATGCAGTTTGTTGGCGAGACAGCGCTCATTTTTTACAAAGCTATGTACCGTTCTTAAGTTGCTATAATTCTAAATAATGCTTACCCTAAATTTAACATTAAATACAACAATTTAACATTAATACTCCGTATAGACGGATAACGTCTAAGAAAATAACGTACCTCAAAGCCCTAGACAAAAAGGTACAGTGGCCTAGATGGCGTTACACCTTTGGGGAACGCTCAGCTAGATGGCACTAATATTAATATTTGTCATTTTAACACATATCAAGCTAACAATATGGGCCGAATTGTCAAAACTGAGGTTCAAAAGTTTTAAGCTTGTGTCGAGAAATGGCAGTCTATGCACTGTGATTAAACATTTTACTTTGACAGTAACTCTCTATAATACTCGATCCTCTTTGATATAAAGTGATACAGTGGCATTGACCTCCAGCATTATGGACTATTTCGCGAAACTATCATAAATCGACATCTTCTGGGCGAGTTCACTTCATCGTAGGCCACGTCTTTGCTTTTGGCTAGTCTATGGCCAAGAATAAGCCCATTTATAATTTAAAAAAAAATGAAATTATTATATTTCATTAAAATCTCAACTCAACTCAAGGAAATAGATTAATTACTATTAATGATATTTTTTGAACTTCGACTCGCGTTTAATTTCAACTATCTAAATATTTTCCATGAATTACGCTTCCATTATTACACTTGAATATTAATTTACTTAAGGTTCATATACACCGTGTTTTGAATTCCGATAATTTTATTGGAAGATTATTTAGTTCAAATACAATCAATTTCTCTAAAAAAACTAGCGTCTTAATTTGGGATTAGTTGTCAAAGCGGACCCCAGGTTCCCATGAGCTGTGGCAAATGCCGGGATAACGCAAGGAGGATGATGATTATGTATGTAAAGGAAAAAAAAAATCGAATACAAAAAGCGATATATATCGTCACTACTTTTTAAAAATCTCGTATCTCACGCTGTTCCTCAAAGTTAAAACGCAGTAAGTTTATATACATTCCATACATACTTACTACAATTTTCTTTTCATTGACAGACGAAGATACAAGTTTTTTTTAAAGTCGTGACGATATACAGGCTGGTTCCTGATGATGAACCTAACTGCGTGTCGAATTTAACGGAAAACAAAAAAAACACGGTGTATTATGCCCAGTGAAGACGAGGGTCATATGTGACCAGTGGACATTCTATTTAATAATGTAAAAATTAAAAAAAAAAAAACAATAAGTTTCAATTACTGTACTTTAAATTACATGACTTTGATACCCCTTAAAAATGATATATATTCAGTGATTTCAGTAATAAAACTTCAGAAAAGCAAAAATATTTTAAAACAGAATTTTGTTTGTTCTAGGTGGAGCGAGCAAAGCTAAACGAGCTTATAGTAGCAAATAAGGCTCTAAATGCACCTATAGATGACGACATGTCACAACTTATAGCTGCCGACTGTACTTCCAACCTCAAGGTAATAAAGTAAGCTACCTAATACTGCTAAGCTAATAGTTTTGCTGATTGTACAAGCTCATCATCATCATCCTTGCGTTTTCCCGGCATTTGCCACGGCTCATGGGAGCCTGGGGTCCGCTTTTTGACAACTAATCCCAAGATTTGGCGTAGGCACTAGTTTTTACGAAAGCGACTGCCATCTGACCTTCCAACCCGAAGGAAGGCAATTTTAATTTTTCTTTCAGCCCATTATTTGCCAACAGGGGCACTGAAACTTGAGTAGTTTCATGTGCTCTGCCTACCTCTTTATGGGATACAGGCGTGATTGTATGTATGTCAACGATTAATTAATTATTTTACATTATTTGTTTTATCAGGACGGTGACGGAGTACACGACCCGCGTCTAGTAACCATTGTGAACCTTACGGCCATAGCAATAAGGAGGTTCATCAAGATGGCCAAGAAAATCAACGCTTTTAAAAATATGTGTGAAGAGGATCAGGTATGATTGTGCCAAATGTGGCACATTATGAATAATGTGCCACATTAGGAACACTTATATGAAAATGTTTAAAAAAATTCACTGTTAATACAAATATCGATACTTCTAGTTTTTATATTAAAGGAAAACTCAGTCAATCACAAACGGTTAAGACCGGCCGCAGATTCTACGGTTGATGCGGGTTCGAGTCCCGCCAGAAGCGTCATTAGTTTATTTTTTTCCTTTAATATGAAAACTAGGAATTATTGTATTGCAAGATACTTTCTTCAAAGAATGTCTATAATGTTATCGATATTTTTTCTAATGATTTTGAACCTGGTGTGTCTTTATAGATGGCGTTTTAACTTTTCTGTTTTTATAGGTGGCGCTTTTAAAAGGAGGTTGTATAGAGATGATGGTGCTGAGAAGTACAATGACATATGACGGCCAAATGAATCAATGGAAGGTAAGCCTAACTATCACTTTTGGAGACCACAGTATTCGTAGCTTCAAAACTAGTAGTACCTAAATATTATTTAGGCTTCTCCCTTCATTACCAAATAACCACAAAATAAAAATTTAGAAAAACCCCCGACCGCGATATCTAAGAACACTCCCGACTAACTCAGCTTTCAAACAAAAAAAAATCGAAATTGGTTCATCCGTTGGGGAGCTACGATGACACAGAAAGACACAGACACACAGAGAGACAGACAGACACGTCAAACTTATAACACCCCGTCGTTTTTGCGTCGGGGGTTAAAAAAGGTTACTTTAAAAAATGACGTCCGTTGCCATGCAAAATAGGGTTAGACCGAGCTGTATAACATGTGCAATTTAACACGTTCAATGCGGTAGGGAGTCTAAAAAATATGGCTACTGGAGCGATATATTGAGCTTACCCCGGGACTCAGTCCATCTGTGTGAGAATGCCCTATAATATTTATTTATGTATAAGGTATAGCAGCGCGAACATACATGTATGAAATTATGACGTTTAAAAACACTTATAACAACGAAACGATTAAAATCGCTACAAAAGTATCCAAGTGTAAAACTTATTAAAACCGAAATAAATTACGCATATGAAAAAAGCCATGTGGCGATGCCACCTATATGTATATACTTATAAATACGTATTATTTACTTATATACATAAATATCACATATAAATTACATATATACTTATATAGTACACGATACCTAATAAATACATCACATAAACATAATTACATAATTAAATATAACACTAAATTCATAATAGACACATACATAATAATTTACACATATACATACATACATACGCATTAATGTGGATAGATAAAATACATACTTAATCCTATAAATAACATAAACATCAATACCTACCAAATACCTACTCGTTCGAGTGCCCGGCCGGCCCGCCGGCACCGGCCGTGTCGGCTGCAGTCAGCTATCACCGCGCGCCGCTTCAACCGGTCCTGGATAGTCGCGGCCTTGGACGCCGCCCGATGCGCCGGCGCTCCCCGCCGCGCAGTGCAGATCTCGATCCCACGCTGAACGCACGTCGCTTGGCGCTCCGCCCGTCTTCGTATCTATCGCATCCCCGGTGAGTTCGCTTTCATTTTTAAGTGTTTACCACGTCGGGTGCCTTCCATCACTTCACTGGTGACCCCTTGTTTGAATATTGATCGCAACCTGTCTGAGAAACAGATATGGGTGATGGCAAAGGCGGTCCAAGCGGGGAGAGTGCAAACGCAGTACCACAAGCGAATGTGCAAGTCATGCAACCGGCCGCGCAGCCGTCTCTGGAATTTTCCACTGACCCGTTATCCACTGGCGCCGACACATTCCGCGTCGGAGTACGATTACCGCCATTTTATCGTCAAGATCCGGCGGTTTGGTTTGCGCAAGTAGAAGGCCACTTTATTTTATCTAAAATAACATCCGATGCTACCAAATATTATTATATACTGTCACAGCTAGATCACGAGTACGCCGCTGAGGTGAAGGACGTCATTGTCAACCCGCCGGCGGAGGGCAAATATGAGAAGCTGAAGGCAGAGCTGATCTCAAGGCTGTCAGCGTCCCGAGAAAAGGAACTGAAGAGGCTGTTGGTGCATGAGGAGTTAGGTGATCGCAAGCCATCCCAATTCTTGCGTCATCTTCAGCATCTAGCAGGCCCGCAGGTACATGAGGAACTTTTAAGGTCTATTTGGATTAATCGTTTACCAATGAACATCCAGGCAGCAATAGCGTCGCAGCCGACCCCACAGACGTTGGACACGTTGGCAAACACCGCGGATCGAGTATGGGACCTCGCACCCCCCAACCCCCAGGTAGCAAGTACGTCACAAACTTGTTCTGCGCCGGGGCCGCAAACCGCTTCAATGGACTACTTAGCTCAGCAGATAGCGGAATTAACCAAGGAAATCCATGAAATGCGCGCAGAAAGGAACACCAGATCGCGACCAAGAACCAGGGGTAAGGGATCGCAGAGGTATGGTCGCAGCCGTAGCCGTGGAACCAGTCAAGGTCGTTCGCAGTCCAGCTACCGTAGATGGCCTGTGTGTTGGTACCATTCCAAATTCCAGTCTCAAGCAACGAAGTGCTTGAAGCCTTGCGATTTTGTGTCGGGAAACGGTCAGGGCAATCTGTGATGGCGGCCAACAATTGCTCGAGACCAGGTCGCCTGTTCGTTACAGACCGACGTACCAAAATGCAGTTTCTCGTGGATACAGGAAGCGATCTCTGTGTTTTTCCGCACTCGGCTCTTCGTGAACATCGACCCAAAAGCAAGTATGAACTGTTCGCCGCGAATGGATCTGTAATCAATACTTACGGATATGTACAGCTACACCTGGATTTAGGTCTTCGTCGTGAGTACGGCTGGCAATTTACTGTAGCCGACGTCACCAAGCCAATCATAGGCGTCGACTTTCTGTCTTTCTACTATTTACTCGTCGACAGCCGTAACAAACGCCTAATTGATAATACGACCTCTCTGTCTGTGGCAGCCATGTCAGCTGAAAACACAAGCAACATAGCATCCATCAAGACGTCAATCGGAGAATCGAGGTATGATAGCATAGTACAAGAGTTCCCAGACATCACGCGGCCTCCAGGAGTTCATCGTGAGATCAAACACAGCACGGTTCACTACATAAAGACGACGGATGGTCCTCCAGTCCACTGCACACCTAGAAGGTTAGCACCTGACAAGCTTAAGATAGCCAAGCAGGAGTTTGAGTCCATGCTCAAATGTGGAACAGCCAGACCATCACTGAGCCCTTGGTCTTCGCCACTACATCTAGCGCCCAAGAAAGATAATGGCTGGAGACCATGCGGCGACTATAGGCAACTGAACGCGAGAACTGTTCCAGATCGCTACCCGATTCGTCACATCCATGACTTTTCTCACCAGCTCGCCGGATGTAAGGTCTTCTCGACAATAGACTTGGTTAAGGCCTACAACCAAATTCCAGTGCACGAGCAGGACATCCCTAAGACAGCGATTTCAACTCCGTTCGGGTTATATGAATTCCCGTTCATGACCTTCGGCCTCAGGAACGCAGGACAAACGTTCCAGCGCTTTGTCGACGAGGTCACGAGGGGCATGGACTTCGTTTACGCATATCTAGACGACTTTCTTATCTTTTCACCTGATGAAGCAACGCACGAAGACCACTTGCGACAGCTCTTCACAAAGTTGAGAGAATACGGTATGGTCATCAACCCATCGAAGTGTGTCTTCGGAGTTCCAGATGTCAAATTCTTGGGATACCACATCTCAGCCGACGGCACCAAGCCCCTGGAGACGAAGGTAGAAGCTATCCAATCATTCCCTACGCCCAAAACCGTAAAAGAACTGAGGAGGTTTCTAGGGATGATTAATTTTTATCGTCGGTTCATACCTCAAGCCGCCCAGCTTCAAGCTCCATTGCACGAGTTGCTCACTGGCTCAGTCAGAGGATCAGAGCCAATCAACCTGGCAGACCGTCAGACTAAAGCCTTCCTCGACTGCAAGGCCAGCCTCTGCCAGGCGGCAATGTTAGCGCACCCAGATCCTGAAGCCCATCTCGCGCTCGTCTGTGATGCTTCCGACACAGCTGTTGGTGGAGTACTGCAGCAATGGAAAGGTGATGCATGGCAACCACTAGCGTTCTACTCAAAGAAGCTCAGCTCGGCTCAACAGAAATACTCGCCCTATGACCGCGAACTGCTATCAATCTACAATTCTATCAGGTATTTTAGGCACATGCTGGAGGCGCGAGTATTTACTGTCTTCACAGACCACAAGCCGCTGTGCTTTGCGTTCGCAAACAACAAAGCAAATTGTTCTCCAAGGCAGTTCCGACACCTCGACTACATCTCTCAATTTACCACGGACATTAGACACATTTCCGGGAAGAATAACGTCGTGGCAGACACCTTGTCCAGAATCGAGGAGCTCCAGCAACCAGTAGATTTAACGATCCTCGCCAAGGCGCAAGAAACCGACCAGGAGCTTAAACAGATCTTGGAAGGAGACACCGGGTACAGCATCAGCCTGAAGAAGCTGACAATACCAGGTTCATCGACAGCGCTCTACTGTGACGACAGCACCACGACCATCAGACCCTATGTGACTCCAGAGTATAGACGGCAGGTATTCAACAGCCTACACTCACTCAGCCATCCGGGCACTAAGGCCTCCGCAAAATTAGTGGCCGAGCGATTCATATGGCCCGGTTTAAATAAAGATTGTCGTGAATGGGCTCGAGGTTGCTTAGCCTGTCAGAAGGCGAAGGTAACGAGGCACGTTCAAGCACCTTTGGGTACGTACCAGTTGCCAAAAGCTAGGTTTACCCACGTGCATATTGACCTGGTAGGGCCTCTGCCTCCTTCTCAAGGATACCGGTACTGCCTCACAGCCATAGACCGCTTTACGCGATGGCCTGAGGCGATACCAATCATGGATATAACTGCTGAAACGGTGGCGAAAGCACTACTCTCTACGTGGATCTCAAGATTTGGTTGCCCTATAGATATAGTGACCGATCGAGGGGCACAATTCGAATCGGCTCTGTTTAGTTACCTGGCGAAGGTCATCGGGTTCAAGCATCGACGCACAACTGCTTACCATCCAGCCTGCAACGGATTGATCGAGAGGTTCCACAGACAGCTGAAAGCGGCGATCATATGCCATGCGCATGACAGCTGGACAGAAGCCTTACCGTTGGTGCTCATGGGAGTAAGGAGCGCTTTTAAGGAAGAGCTGCAAACATCCTCTGCAGAATTGGTTTATGGTGAACCGCTCCGACTGCCTGGGGAATTTTTCCAGCCCAGCACTGACACCACAAATGACCTCACCGACTTCACAGCACGCCTGAAGAATATAACTACCAAACTTCAACCTGTGCCTACCTCAAGGCATGGTCAGAAGAAGACGTTCATATTCAAGGACTTGGCATCATCCACCCACGTCTTCTTGAGGGAAGACGCTGTGCGTGGAGCGCTAAAGCCAGCATACACAGGCCCACATGCAGTGCTGGAAAGAGGAGAGAAGATTTTTAAAATACGGGTCAACGGGAAGATCATCACCGTAACCATTGATCGCTTGAAACCAGCATACCTGTTAGACGAGTCGACACCTGGAAAAGAAAAAGAGCCTGAAAAAGAAAACACGCTGAAACCTGTGAGAAGAAAAAGAACAGTTAGTAAGAAAGAAATAGAAAAAGAACCACAGAAGGAAAATATAGTAAGAAATACTAGATCAGGCCGCCGTGTTACCTTCCCAGATTATTATCGCCCGTGAGACGGTCTCTGGGGGGGACTGATGTGGCGATGCCACCTATATGTATATACTTATAAATACGTATTATTTACTTATATACATAAATATCACATATAAATTACATATATACTTATATAGTACACGATACCTAATAAATACATCACATAAACATAATTACATAATTAAATATAACACTAAATTCATAATAGACACATACATAATAATTTACACATATACATACATACATACGCATTAATGTGGATAGATAAAATACATACTTAATCCTATAAATAACATAAACATCAATACCTACCAAATACCTACTCGTTCGAGTGCCCGGCCGGCCCGCCGGCACCGGCCGTGTCGGCTGCAGTCAGCTATCACCGCGCGCCGCTTCAACCGGTCCTGGATAGTCGCGGCCTTGGACGCCGCCCGATGCGCCGGCGCTCCCCGCCGCGCAGTGCAGATCTCGATCCCACGCTGAACGCACGTCGCTTGGCGCTCCGCCCGTCTTCGTATCTATCGCATCCCCCGGTGAGTTCGCTTTCATTTTTAAGTGTTTACCACGTCGGGTGCCTTCCATCACTTCACTTGAACTGTTTGCGCACTAGGGATGTTACTCTGTCGACATACAACACTGACGATGTTCGATTTAACGACTGTCGATATTTTTATATGTAGTTATACGCGATTAAGTCCCGATTTTAAAAATAATTATGTGTAATATTCGTGAAAGTTTAAATCAGTGTGTTGATCATCATCGCTTTTGGTGGGACGAGTGTTTAAGTAGCTGGTTCAAAGTTTCAAACAACTGTCAGCAATATGGTATAAATAAATGATGGTATTTTTGTTTAAATAGCGGAGAAGTTTGAACGAAATGAAGGCGTGAATGATGTCATTGTTTATTTATATATAGTTTTGATATCGTGTTTACGTTCGAATTTGCCTATAAGTTATTTTATGATAAATATAAAGTCTGGCAAAAAAATAATAAAGTGGCAACATTTTAGCGTCCCATTTTTTTATGTAAGATTTCTTAAATTAATTTTAAAGAAACGACATTACAGTGTTGCCACTTTTTAACTTTTACTTTTTTGTCTGTCTGTAGATAAAGTAATGTACAGTCAACCAATTGAAACCCTAGGCCACTCTCATCATCATCATTGGCCACGACATCTTAGCAGATGATTGTTGCAGTGATTTTATTGTGTGGTGCCGGTACATCGTCTTCGGTGGCTTAGTAGTCCGATGGCAGCCCGACACCTTTTGCCACATCTGTCACAGGTGAAACGCGAGTCAAGAGGTGGAGGAGCTCTGGAACGGAGCCTTTTCTGCTTAAGGTTGTCGAGCCAGGCTTTGTCGTGCTCCGTCACCCCGTCGGATAAGTCCCGGCGCCATTCAGGTCTCATGCTAGCGCGTGTCTCCCAACTGTCTAGGTTTATACTAAAAGATTGCATATCCCGTTTACAGGAATCTTTGAACCTTAACATTGGGCGGCCCACAGGTCTTTTGGCGTCAGCAATTTCCCCAAGCAAGACTTCACGCGGCAGTCTCTCGGGACCCATCCGGTAAACATGTCCCAGCCAGCGGAGTCGTCTCTGTTTTAAGATTGCTGTGATGCTGCTGCAGTTGGTCTTCAAGAGAACGGCTTCGTTGGTCATTCTGTCCTTCCACGTGACTCCCAGGATGTATCTTAGGCATCGCATATGGTAGGCATTAAGACGACGCTCTTGTTTGGCGTATGTAGTCAGCGTTTCCGAGGCGTACAGGAGAATACTTAGAACGCAAGTCTGGTATACGAGGACTTTGGTAGCAATCGTTAGTTTATTGTTCTTCCAAACACGTGAGGCAAGTTTGCCGAACGTCGCCGCAGCCTTGCCAATACGTGCATCCAGTTCCTTATTATTAGACAGGTTTGACTCTGTTATGGAGCCCAGATAGCAGAAGCTATCCACAGCCTGAAGAGTAGCACCATCGAAAACGATACTCGGCATCGCGTCTATGCCCTGAACCATAACAACGATCTTCTTGGTGTTAACACTCATTGAGAATAGGTCACACGCGCGACCAAATCTGGTTATTAGCTCCTGTAAGTCTTCCTCCGAGTTCGCAACTAGTGCAGCATCATCCGCATACAGGAGTTCACGGGCAATAACATCGTGGCGTTTTCTCCTCGACTTTAAGAGGCTGATGTTAAAAAGTCTTCCGTCTTTCCTCGAATGCAGGTGAACCCCGACTTCGCATTCTTTAAAGGCCACTAACAGTAAAGCGGAAAAGAAAATCCCGAAGAGCGTAGGCGCCAACACACAGCCCTCTACAACCATGTCAAAATGACAAGCAGTAAGAGATTTCTTACAATCTGATTTATAACGTCACTATGACATAGTTCTACAGTGGCCTAGTGGTTCCAATTGGTTCACTGTACGCGGAATGCTTACTTTTTACATAGCTCTGCCTAATTTCTTTGTAATTTTCTTATTATATAAAAAAAATGTTGTATGAGTATAAAACTTGGTAAACGAATCGATAAAGTGTAACGGTTGGGCATAGCTGTTTAAAATACACAAAGTAGGCTAGTTTCCTACTAGTCAAATCAGCTTCTTTTTAAGAACTGTCAAAACGATTTGCTAGTATGGAGTTACTATGAAATACTGAGGAGTGACGTCACGGTCAATTCATTTACTTTATATCTTTCTCTTTGACTTATTAAATAGAAATTATGTTTAAACATAACTACTGTCCATATTTTTCTTCTAATTATGTGGTGCTTTATTTCGTGCACTGCATAAAATATTTTATTTTAATTATAGGAAACTAGCCTATTGTGTAAAATTATTTTTTATAATGTCAATGGGAGGAAAGGAGAACTGTTTGTATGGAGAGTCCCCTTTCCTCTAAATATTCTTGTCTATTAAGGTCAATATTATGTATATCAGGGTTTTTAACTAATTTGTTACTTAATGTAAGTTATATATTATATGTTTACTTTTTTTTTTATACTACGTCGGTGGCAAACAAGTATACGGCCCGCCTGATGTAAAGCGGTCACCGTAACCTATGGACGCCTGCAACTCAAACAGTGTCACATGCGCGTTGCCACCCCATTAGAAACTTGTACATTCCCTTTTGCTGTGTTAAGTACACAGCAAAAAGGAGTGTACAAGTTCCAAGGAGGGTTCGGGTTGCCGACGACTCAAAGGACAATAAACGGAACAAGTTAGTTCCATAAGTCCTCCCGTCATCAGCACACCACACCCTCGTTGAGCTCTGGCAGCCTTACTCACCGACAGGAACACAACACTATGAGTAGGGTCTAGTGCTATTTGGCTGCGGTCTTCTGTAAGGCGGAGGTACTACCCCAGTTGGGCTCTGCTCTAGATTCGAGCGAGACGATATCCGCTGTGCTGTGCCCTACCACACAAAGCGGAATATCATTCGCTATGCCCTACCTCCTACAAACCTCCTACATATCGTAACATTACATCATGTTAAATGCTATTTTGATAGCAATTCAGTTATTTTATAAATTTAATTAACATATTACCGACTGTTTAATTAAATATTTTTTTACTACCTATCACATATAATATTCTTTGAATATACTTCATAATATTTCATAATATTCTTTGAATATACTTCTTTCCGACCGAAAGGTTTTTTTTTACCGAAACCGACGGTTCGGTATTGACTCTGTTTCGGCAAGAACCGAAACTTTTATGTCATTTGCCTTTTTAGGGTTCCGTAGTCAACTAGGAACCCTTATAGTTTCGCCATGTCTGTCTGTCCGTCCGTCCGTCCGTCCGTCCGCGGATAATCTCAGTAACCGTAAGCACTAGAAAGCTGAAATTTGGTACCAATTATGTGTATCAATCACGCCAACAAAGTGCAAAAATAAAAAATGAAAAAAATGTTTTATTAGGGTACTCCCCCCCTACATGTAAAGTGGGGGCTAATATTTTTTTTTCATTCCAACACCAACGTGTGATATATTGTTGGATAGGTATTTAAAAATGAATAAGGGTTTACTCAGATCGTTTTTTGATAATATTCATATTTTCGGAAATAATCGCTCCTAAAGGAAAAAAAGTGCGCCCCCCCTCCCCCCCCCCCTCTAACTTTTGAACCATATGTTTAAAAAATATGAAAAAAATCACAAAAGTAGAACTTTATAAAGACTTTCTAGGAAAATTGTTTTGAACTTGATAGGTTCAGTAGTTTTTGAGAAAAATACGGAAAACTACGGAACCCTACACTGAGCGTGGCCCGACACGCTCTTGGCCGGTTTTTAGTCATATGTACTATTTAATTCGACCAAATGCGTGTTGAATCTTATTTAAATGTATTTATCAATATTATCATTATATCGTGATAGCTGTAATTACGAAATAATTTATATTTGTAAATATAACCTTCATTCATTAACGTATTGAAATTACTAATAAAACTATGTGAAAAATACTACATATATCATTGGCCAAATGACATATTTTTACCGGCAGATTCCCATTTTTTTTCTACGTTATTAAGGTCCATTAAGAAATAGATCATATTTATGGCTATCAAGATCTCATGAGACAAATCACAGTTAAAATAAGATAAATTCATTATTTTATTAACGCTCACTATTTTTAAATTTCTATATTATTTTATATTAATGTTAATTCATTTACTCATATCACATTAAATACCTAAGTTATAGTTGTAATTGGCTTATGTTTATTTTTTATAGTTTTTGTAAGTTTATCTGTAACTAAAAAACATGTTATTGGACTATCTAAAAACATTTTAATTAATTAGTTATTAAAACAATTCTTTACATAAATTATACTTGAAGTCAATTACTAAAAATAAGTACATGGAGATGAAAATGCCAAAAATATATTAATGTTATTCTTAATTCGATTTCAATCAAAAAGAAAAAGTATTTCAATTTGGTTGAATGAAGTACATAGTTAATTGCTTATTTTAATTTTATTGTTGTGCCTATAACTTGTGTTGGACCGATTTTCTACCGAAACCGAAAGTTCGTTTCGGTCGAAAGCGAAATCTTCGGCTCAAACATATTTTTTATACTAAAATATAAGCTTTCATCATAATACCAGGGACTTGAACAAGTGATTATAAAAGATTCCTTAATTATATAATTTAGGATATTTTTATATTCAATTACATTCATTTTGTCTTTAATATTCAAGTCACATCGCGAGGACGCAATTTTAATGCAATTACGTATATGGGCTAGTAAATATTATTTATCACGTCTTTGAAGTTTAAGTAACGTACTTTTCAGTACAGATAGTGTTTTTTTACGCAGTAGTGCGAGAAGTGGTTCATTATATGCCAGGTCGAAACCACGGAGGGCTATCTGTACTGAAAAACGTCGTACGATACACGTGCGAAAAGGAAATTCCTTTTTAACGCACTTGTATCGTAATGTACTATTTCAGTACAGATGGTGCGTTTTTAACGCACTAGTGAGAGAAGTGGTTAATTTCATGTCAAGTCGAAACTTCGGAGGAATCGGAGGGCCATCTATACTGAAAAACGTCGTACGATACACGTGCGAAATGGAAATTCGTAACTCGTGTCGATTTAAAACACCCATCGGTCGTGTTTTAATTTATCGTCACCCGTTTCTAACTTCCTCTTTTTCGCGTTTGTATCGTAATATAATACGTATATTACACAATATTTATTTGAACTTGTATAATGTATAGTTGTCAGTAGAGTTTATATTTATAATTTAAAGAATATACCATTATACATATATATATTTATATATATATATGTATAATGGTCATATATGGAACAATAGGCGGCATAGGGTTTAAAGGCATATTTTTAGCAAATTTATCAAAAGGTTGATAAAGCCACATGAGAAAAAAATTGAGAAATGTTTTGGTTCGAATTAAATGATTGTAATTTTATTTTTTGACATTTTGTAAAACGTGATAAAAAATGTGCGTATTTTTAATCGTCTACATATTTGTAGTCATTGGAAAAAGCAGAGTCGTGAAATGTATGGGGTCCAACATTCCACGACTCTTCTCTTTCCGAGCTCTTAAGGTACAGCGGGGCAATTCCGACTGGGGGACAGATGCAACTGATCTAATTTTTCCATGTTTTACAATGTTTACATTATTAAGGCTGCTTTCAAAAAAAACGTCAAAATAATGTAAAATTGTTAGTTTTAGTCGGTGAAATACTACACTTTCCGTTATCCAATAGATTTATTTAATTCAAATTTCCGTTAGAGCATCTTACTATCTTGATTTTATAAGACTGGATTTTTGAAAACCAAGTCACTAAATTAATTATGAATTTTTCTCTAAAGCACGTTTAGAAAAACTCACGTATAGAGCTGAATTAGTCGATCTTATTTGTAAAATTTGGACAGTTTTGATTACTAAAACAGGTAAATTTATAATTCGTATACCCTGTACTACAAACTTCTCAGACTACATTTTTATTATAAGGTCATAAAAAAGAGTAAACGAGGCTAAGACGAAATCATTTTTTTTTTCAGAAATTACCTAAAATTAAGTGACAATTTCTTTGAAACTCTACATCACATCGAAATAATTTTTGTATTTAATGAATGAATCTGCAACGTTTACTTAAATTGCTGTTATGCCTTAGTGATTATAAATTGCTATTATTTATTTTTGGCAATTTTTTGAAAACGAGCCTTCACCGGTACAATTATTACCACTTTTGGACATTTTCTCATATTTTGTTAGACCAAGTAGAAAAAGTCCTATAATGTGATATATATTTGTAAACTACTCGCAAAGCCCACAAGCGCTCGGTTGCGATTTCAATGTTTTTCACACGAAAGCCCTCTTAATTAGAGTGTCCACTTGTTACATGTGGCACGCGATGTAGAACTCAATAGTGGAATAATGGAACGAATGGATCAGTTACAATTGCCCCCCCCCCCCCCCCCCCCCCCCCCCCTATCGGATTTGCCCCGCTGTACCTTATATGTAATGCAAAGTTTGGACTATATATTACTTGTGTAAAAGTATGATGAGTTATCCTGTTGAAGTAATTGAAATACTGTTGAGAATTATTTTTATAAAATATGTTAAGTATTGGGTATTACTATAAATAGTGCAATAATTATTTTAACTATTAACGAAATATATATATATATTGTAGTTTTATAAAACTGGCTTTTATTACGTACCATTTAGTAAAATCCATACTAATATTATAAATGGGAAAGTGTGTGTGTCTGTTTGTTTGTCCGCCTTTCACGGCAAAACGGAGCGACGAATTGACGTGATTTTGTGGAGATAGTTGAAGAGACGGAGAGTGACATAGGCTACTTTTTGTCTCTTTCTAACCCCCCACTTCCCTAAAATGGGGGGGGGGGTCGTTTGTATGAAGCATTCCGCAATTTTCGAATTTAACGCGAGGCGAGAGAAGCCGCGGCCAAAAACTAGTGTAAAATGTGTATTTGGAATTACCTATAACGAAATTTAAATTGTACCCATACTGTTTAGGTAGTTATACTAAAGTTAGATTGAATTAAAAATCTTTAATACAACGAAACATAATTTATTTAACATTAACTAAAAATAGCAACAAACATTTGAGAAAAAGAAAACTGCAAGTAAACATAATTACATTTTGACGTAAAAATAAAGAATAAAGAAAAAAAACAGAGAAACTCAACCCTTTGAACAACTGTCAGAGTAACTAATGATATTTTGGAAATTATACATATCAGTGAAAGGTTTAAAATGACTAGAGAATAAGTGCGTGTGTAAAAATATTAGGTACAACACAGCACAGTGTCACACATTTAGTTTTTGAAGTAGATAAAATAACTTTGAAGATAGACAAACACCTATATTCTATCAAACAAGTTTGTCAGTAAATAAGAACTAAGAAAACTATAGGTAACCTTTTCTCTAGCACCCTAAAGAAAAGGATGCATATAGTTTTCTTTGTTCTTATTTACTGACAGAGTATAAAATAAATACACCGCCAGTCATTTTTTTTTCATGGCAATACTGATTGTATAGATGTAGTGCAGAAAGCTTTTCGTTCGTGTTTTTACGGAAACATTCGTATTTGTTATCCGAGTTTAGACAGTGTTAATACATCTTGTACTGAGACTGACTGAAATGGCATGACACGTTCGTACGTTTCCCTAAAAATACGAAGCAAAATCTTTTCACTCTACACATGTAGGTACTCGGTATCTACAACGATTTCAGTAGCGACATCTATTCTATCCTTTCAGCCTCCTCATTATAAGCGTGTTTTGTTTTATTTCACTTTTGGTAATCTATTTCTCCAAAGCCTTATCAATGCCTAAAGCTATCTTCATTTCTAAAGTCATCGTCTCGTCGACTCTTTCAAAATCGTCCTCAATGACAGTTTGGTCCATACAGTCTTCAAACAGCTCATCTTCTCCCGACAAATAACTTGTCACATCAGTTTCTCTGCCATCCTGACTAGTATCATCCTCGTTTTCCGGATTATCTTCACCTTTGCTAGTGCTTTCTATTTGATAGTCTCCTTTAGCTTGATAATCATCACTTGCTTTATCTTTATCAACATCAACGTCAATAACCTTACTTACTTCAATACTGGTACCTGCTGCTTCAGCATCACCTTTACCATCATTATTGACTTCAACGTTGCTCGCATTAAGTTCATCATCATGAAAAGACTTATATTCAAGATTAGAATCATCAGCAATTCCAGAATCGTCGCATTCTCTAATAGCATCTAGAGCCACGTTCATAGCAATATTGCCATCGGTGATGGTTTCTTCAAGGTCTAGAGATGTGTCGCTAGGTAGAAAAGTGTGGTCATTATCATCGTCGATTTCGTCGTCAGAGGGAGTGGCTTGGATGTATGAGGGGACGAAGTTGCCAGCTCGCCAGGCTTGTTCAGCCACGTCCATATGGGCGGTTAGGATATGGGATATTACAGGGAGCTGGAAGATACAGAATACGTTAAAATACATTTTGTAGACATGAAATTCTGAGCAATACATCTTTGAACGTACATCGTACACCCACGAATTTATGATAGCCTATATTATTTTAAGCAAAAACGATATCATTTAGTCGATTTCCGTAATAATTAAATATAGCAAACGTATAATAGCATGCAGCCGATAGAAGGAGAAACACGCAATACATAAAATGACAACCCATACTGACAGATATGACTGTGTCCAAAATCGAAAGAAGAGGGAAATTAAATATAGGAAATAGACCCTGGGCTCTAAACATCGTTTAATTCAGCTGATGAGTGAACTCTAAAATTTCTGTAATTTTTTACAGAAGAAACAAATCAATCACACAGTCACAGTTTCGTTTTCTGCCAACCCCTTATTTGCCAGAATTGGCACTGAAACTTGAGTAGTTTCATGTGCTCTGCCTACCCCTTCATGGGATACAGGCGTGATTGTATGTGTTGTATGTGTATGTGTGAAACAAATCAATATATGAAAAATAACTCACCGCATGATCCTGCATCTCTTCAGTCATATGTTCCAACAGAACATTGGTCTGATTATCAATCTTGCCAGCGTGGCAAGTCAGCACGTCGTATTGGCGGTACATCTCCCGTTCTTCGTAGTGCAGAGTTCTGTCTAGTATCTGGGTTGCTACTGACTGCTCGATCCGAGCGTTTTCGGATACGTCGGAGTTTTTACCTAGTAAAAAAACAACAATCTTTATCACAAGATTCAGTTGGAAACTTTGCATTAGTTACTTAAACTTTGGATTACCAGCATATATCTTCAGGAAAGCTGACCCATCCCATGTGGCCTTAGGAAGAATCCTAGCAAATGGAAACATGGCCGACTTATTTCATTGGCCCTTAGAGGAATAACAAGATTAAAATGCAGTGCAAGATTAAGATTTGAACATAACATCCTCTAATACATGGCCCTTGTTAAAAGTTGATGTGTTGAAACCGATAAACTTTGTGTCCACGTGGAAAGAGAGAGTCGAGCAGTTTATCGACCTACAATATTTTAAATTTCTAACCTTGAGAAGGAAACCGATTATCTTCATAAGAGTTAATAGCGTCAATGATTGATTGTTTAGCTTCGCCGCGATCTACAAACATCATGTTGTTGTCATACGAAGTAGAAGCAGTTGGTACAGGCTCTCGAGCTGGAGTATCATCTGATTCATCATTATTTCTAATCGAATGGTCCTCAATTACACGACTTCCAGATGTTTCTTCATTATCGCGGTGAACAACAGGAAAATCTACATTAGATTCATCAATAGATGTGTCGATGTCATGTACATGATGGATATCTTCGCTGACAGTGGTATCGCCTGCAGAATTAAATAAGATTTAATGGCTTGACGTCTAATCGGCGATCTTAAAAGTAACTTAAAGACCTAACCTACGAATAGCTGTTTCATAAAATTAACATAACACTATAAACTTTTAATTATTTATAATACATTACATTACATATACTCTTTAGTAGGTACTTGTTTTTATTTTTATTGTCTTACCTTGTGATTTTAATATATTTTTCTGCTCTTGGTCAATCCGCACAACTGCAGCTTCTAATAACTTTTTATCCTCATAATCAGTCACAACTTCATGTACTGTAGTTACTTCTTCTCGTGTCTCAATTTCAGCTGTTTCCACTTCATAAGTACTGACTTTATCTGTCTTGTCTTTTTCAACGCTCTTAATGTTTTCATTGATAGTTTTCAGTGTCTGTGTTTGAAGGGAGATGCCCTCTTTCACTGGCAATGTTGACTTTTTCACGGGCTTAGTAATGCTCTTACCAATATTTTCTGGTCTTACTCTTGTAGGTTTCTCATTTGCTATTTTTGCTTTTTCGGGAGCCTTCTTAAGAGGTTCAGTTTTCTTCAGCGGTTCTCTTTTAATTACTTTCTTAGGATCTGTGGGTTTACCTTCATTTACAGCGGCAATAGACTGCCGTCTAGAGACATTAGCTTTAGTAGTTTTGTCTTTTTCGATAACGCAAATAGATTTACGTGAACTGATCTTCTCATCTTTTTTGCTCTTGTCATCTCTAATACTGATCCTTCCTCTAATCGGTCGATCAACGTTACTCTTCCCAGTTGCATTTGCCGTTTTGGCTCGAACTGTTTTAGTTTCTTTAGGTTTAGTAATTTCCGGCTTCTCTTCGTCTTCAGTAGTACCGCTATCCTTGTCACTCGGAATATGTATTGAATCAGTATCACATGATGACGCTGTAATTTTGGATATATCACCAATTATTTAAACAATAAACAAAAATATAAATAACCCATACGTACGTTCTGAATCGATCTTCTCTTCTCCAATCTCACATTCGACTTCTAAAGGTCGATGATCAATATACTGAAGTTGAATGGCTCCAGGAACATAAGTGAGTTTAATTTTCGACTCATCTGCAAACCAGATATTTAAACAAAAATTAAGTGAAATAAAGTACTATCTTTCTTAATAACAAAACTACCGTGAGACACTGACATATTAAACATAATATATAAACCGGGTGACTCACGTGCACGAAGTCGAAAAACGCTCGACATGTTTCGGTTCGTAACGAGGAGCATTTTCAATGAGCTCGCGCGATGCCGATGGTATCAGTGACCCGGTTTACATGTTTAATATTATCTGTCTGTGATATTATAATATTCTTTTCATTCTTACCAGGTTTTTCTCCACCAGTAAGCTGGCTCAGAGCGACTCTGTCGTAAGCGTTGTCGTGTCTGTACGTCGTGTATTCGACCTTCTTCGTTATTTTGTGAGCTGGGACCACATCCTCATGCTCTTTGTAGAAGTCATCCATGGGATTCTTGAGGTACAATTTCTGAACAGCGAAAAATATATTGAAGATCAAGCCGATGAATCAAATAATTGTCAAATTTCAAAATTAGAAGAAATTTCAGATTTGTAAAATACACAATGTTGTTAGTTAATCTAGTACAGGACCTACTCTGGTAGTTACACTATGAATTGTAATATTTATGTCATCAGTTAATAGAAATTTGACCCTAACCATCACATGGTGGGCTGCAAGATACAGGCCTAGCCTAGTTTGGCGTCCACCGGACATTGCCTGTGTGTAAAACTTTGTGTTTTTAATTAATACATTTACTTACTTACTTACTTTACATGCTCCCAAGTTCTTGGCCTAGTGAACAATTTATATACTTTACTAGCTTTTGCCCGCGGCTTCGCTCGCGTTAGAAAGAGACAAAACGTAGCCTATGTCACTGTCCATCCCTTCAACTATCTCCACTTAAAAAATCACGACAATTTGTCGCTCCGTGTTACCGTGAAGGACGGACAAACAAACAGACACACACGCTTTCCCATTTATAATATTTTTATGGATACTTATGTGTTCACTGGTATACTTAAACAATATGGTTTTAGTCAACTATAATGATGCTGTGTTACCATAGGATCTACAGGTGGTTCTCCGCGCGCTATTCTCGCTTCTCGTTCAGCCATATCTCGGTCCAATTCAGCAAATATCTCCAGGTCTTCAGCACCTGGCTTCAAATCCTCATCATCGTCTTCAGGGTTATTGGAGTTCACACTTTGCATGTAGTTCATGAGAGAGACACCTTCACCTGCCGCAGCTACAATTTAAACCAGGCTAATAACTATTGTTAAAGGATGACTGTTCCTGCTACCTACCTACGTACTACTACAAACATTGTTTATTGTCAATAGATTTTGGTCATAGACATAACTCACCACTTTGTCTTCTGTCCTCAATACTTTGACCTGGATTTCCACTCGATGCTTCCTTCGCAGTTTCTTCTGGCTTACTATCTTCCTGTTTTTCATTATGATCACCCTTTCCAGCAGTGTCAGCTTCGGATTTTTTATCATCTGATTTATTTTCATTGTCATTTTTAACATTGTCGCTTTCTGTTACTTCATGTTTTATTTCAGATTTATCGTCTGACTTGATTTCTGTTATCGATATCTTTTTGAATGGTTTCTTAGCAATTTGATCACCTGTTGTTTCTGCCTTAGCGTCTTCAGTGGGAACCTTTTCTTTGGCAATTTTTTTATCATGATCTATCACTAGATTATCTTCTTCTACAATACCAAATAATCTGGCAGTATGTAATCCAGATTTGTCTGTCTCTTCTTTAACAACAGCTTCTTTAGGTTCAATCATTTCAATTAACGGTTTTTTCTCAGCCTTAATATCTTCTACTTTATCTTCCTCCATAACTTCTTCTATTTTAACTTGATTTTTGTTTGCTGAAATAATATTATTTTAAAACATATTTTCATTCTTACTTTTACTTAATTCAAGTTGAGATTAATGAATGATGCAAATTATACCTGGTTTTTGAGGTTTTCTGGGCTGGTTGCCGAAGAGTAAGTTGTTAATACTCTTGAAATCATTTACAAAACTCCTGTAAAAAAATCAACCCGTTCTTATTTTGGACTTTCAGAAGCAAGAGGATAAACAAAACATGTTGATTTAAAGCCTGTGCAAGTGTATACTAACTACCCGATCAGATGCCAAGCAGCTAACGATGGATAGGTATAACATGGACGAAATTAATCTAATATTGAGCAGCGGATAACTTATGAAAGCCGAATTGAAATATTTTCAAGAAAAGTTTAATAATTCCGATTATAAAAAATATCTCTCTGACTAGAAATTGTTTACCATCTACTCACCCTGCCTCTGGATTCTGCATCTGTACCTTCAAGTCTCCCCTGTAGCCATACCAGTAGTCGTCAAGATGCTGTTCAGACACTGGAGGCTTCGGTGGTTCGTCCTTGATCTCTTGGATGTAACGGGAGCCTCGCATGAAGGGAGACCATTGGATGTCAGTGGTCATTGCACCTATTTGTGGAAGTGGAATTAACGTTAGATAGTATATTGTTAGTGTAGGTGAAGAGTTGAAATAAATTTGTCAAAGCGATTTAATGTTGAGGTTTCCGTAATGCCGGTATTCTGGAAAGGCTAAAAACATTTGCTATTTTTAAGTTAATTTGCTCACGTATTGTTTTGTGCATTGTTCATATTTTTCACGAGTAACTTAAATAAGTAGGTACGGGTATGTTGGTGCAATCGATACTTCTTGATTTTATTATTCAGCATTTAAGTACTCTTGTCTATTAAGTAATTGATTACCATTATCCTTTTCATTCTTTTTGCCTTCATCCTCGCTATCCTCACTATCTTCACTGGTAGAATCATCAGCTTCTGAGCCGGAAAGCATGTCGTCTACTACTCCTTTGGCTTTTACTTCAATTGGATCAGATTTCTCTGATTTGGATGCAGCTTCCAGTTCTTGCACTTTCGGTTTTATCTCATCAGTGGATTCTTCTTCCTGGTTGTTAGATTTGAAATATTATTTATGAACTGAAATAGATATCGACGACAAGGCCCACTGGTGGCCGAGCTGGGAATCGTTTTTTTCTTTTCAAAAGGCTATTACTAAAAATTTGCTACTGTGTTGAAAGACCTGAAAATATAGTCGCAAATTTCCTAAGTAACAATGGAAATATCAAGATTAGAAACAACCGTTTGTTCCTGATGGAATCCCAAAATTCTCATTCCGATGCATTGGAAAAATTCGTAATTTCAGAAACTTTCGACAAAAAACTAAAAACTTATAACATACAACAACAACAACAACAAATCCACTTTATTGCACAACCTCAGAAATGTACATAGGAACACACACATTACAATAAATTTTATTACAGAGGTAAACAACAGGCGGCCTTATCGCTAAAGAGCGATCTCTTCCAGGCAACCTTTGTAGTGGAAAAATGGTATTCATAATTTTAACTAATTAGGAGGTGCAAAAAAACTAAATTAAAAGTAATTAATTGTAGCTAAAAAGCATATACCTACATAATACATATAATACCTACACATACATATACATACATACTACTTACATATTATATACCTACATACATATATTATAATACATACAATATTTCGTGCCAAACGTGTAAGTGGAGAATTTACAGAGACACTAATGAAGGGACAAATAATAGTCTTTCAGATGGGATTTAAAAGTAGCAAGGGATTGAGCGCGTCTCAATTCGACAGGAAGAGAGTTCCAGAGCCGAACAGCCCGAAAAGTGAAAGAAGAATTGTAGAATTTGGAAGAGGAAGGAGGAACAGAGAGAAGCAAGTTTTGTGAGGATCTAGTGGAGTTTAAATAACTGAAACGTTCTTTTAGGTAACGAGGTGTGGTGGGATTAAAAAGTATATTATATAAGAGACAAAGAATATGAAAATTTCGTCGAAAGCGGATTGGGAGCCACTTGAGTTGCGCGCGGAAATGAGAGACGTGGTCAAATTTACGCAATCCAAATATAAACCGGATGCAGAGATTTTGTATTCGCTCTAGCTTGCTCAGTTGCTCCTCTGTGAGATCAAGATAGGAGATGTCAGCATAATCCAGTATCGGCAGAAGAAGAGACTGTGCAAGCGCAACTCTGGTGGCGATTGGCAAGAAGTTACGTAATCGCCTAAGAGAGCCAACAGCAGCAAACATTTTCCTACTAACCTCGCCTACTTGAGGTGCCCAAGATAAGGAGCGGTCCATAACAACACCCAGATTTTTCACTTGATGTGATAAAGGAATCTGGACACCGTCGAAGTATATGGGAGTAAGATTCGCAAAGTCTACTCTGGGAATGAGTTTGCTACTGCCAACAATGATGACTTGGGTCTTCTCAGGGTTCACTTTCAGACCATGACTGGTACTCCATTTTAGAATACTACTTATAAACAACTTCTTACTTTAGGAGGTAATCCTAACTTCTCCCTTTCTTCTCTCTCCTTCTTGTCACGCTCTGCTCTCTTCTCGTCACGCATGCGTATCAGGTAACGCACGCTCTGCATGGTTTTCTCATGGTCTTTTGCTATCCAGCTGCAAAAACATAACGTTTCAAGTTTCAGTCATGGTTTAAGAACTCTCCACTCATTTCTTGACCTTGACTGTTAGGTACCTTACGTCAACTATGGTCTATTAAAAGAAAGCTTGCATTGAGAATTGAAAACTTTCTTCTTTGGTCGATCAGGTAGAAATTACGAAAGATTTGTAGGCGTAAAGCATGATCGACTGTACCTGTTCATAAATATTTTGATTTTGGTGCTTTTCAGTGACAGAAATTGTTGGTAAGATTGTTGCTTAATTTCATAATTTGATATGTTATTGATCAGAATACTTTATAATATAAAAATCAACTATACAGGAACCAGTCTGCCTTCTGTATCAGTCATACATCAGCGTCCTTGCGTCATCCAAACTAATATTATAAAGGCTGCTGCATACAGGCTGGGGAAGTGTGTCTCTGTTTGTTTGTCCGTCTTTCACGGCAAAACGGAGCGACGAATTGACGTGATTTTTTAAGAGGATTGACGTGATTTTGTCTCTTTCTAACGTGAGCGAAACCGCGTGCAAAAGCTAGTAACTCATAAACCAGTTAAGTCCTAAAATTACATCCGAATACCAATTTACGAATACGAATCCTACATACCGTTTCCTCTCCGCGATTTCCTCGTCAACCCCTCCACGCTGCCACGCCTCAGCACAGGCGCGGTCCCGAGGGAACACGGGTCTGTTGTCAAGATTCAGCAGCTCCTTCAGGCGGAGGGTTAACGTCTTCCGGTAGGCAGGGATGGAGCGGATTACTGGATTGCCGGTTAACACCAAAACTGGAAACAGCACAATATTTTGATGGTCTGAGCGAAGTAAGAATCCTTAGCTCCATTGTATGGTTCAAGAACTTTCATACTAGTTGTGCTCGGCAGTCAGCAGGATAGGTATTTAATATTACAGGCAAACACTTTAATCGTTCATAATAAATTACGTAAGTATGAAAGTTAAAGTTGGACTAGTTGGAGGTGAAGATTTTGTGAAATCATAAAGGAAAGAATCAACGACTGAAAAGAGTTGATGATCTGATCGGGATGAAAATACGTGTTTGATATATACTACTTATCTGGATAAATCAAAGTTACTCGTATTTTCTGTCAAGCACGCAGCCAGTAGATTATAGAGCAAAAGAAATTGGACATGTTAAATTTCATAAAAACCTTTTAGTATTTTCATAGCCTCAAGAACATCCACGATAAGAGGATCCTCAATGCGATTGTAAGAGAGGTCCAAGACTGACAGATTGTTGCAAGACTTTAGCTGCTCCAAATCACCTAGAACATAAAAAAAATTTAGTTACAACCAACATTACATAAAATACAAATGAGGCGAAAGTAAAATCAGCTGAGGAGGCGAAAATGTCGACCTCAAAAGATTTTACCTCCTAGGATCTTTCGCTTCTCAAGTGCATGTTGCAAAAAAGATAGATCTTTCAGTAAGTTGATCATGATCACATCAGATCAGTGCACAGGAAAACAGTCAAAACTCGTATCATGGAAAACTGATACATATTATGAAATACTGGCGTTACAAAGTACACTTACTGACAGAAGAAAGCATATTATGAGCAATACTCAAAGTATGCAGATCCGGTACCGCGTCTAAATTCTCAATCTTGGGCACAAAGTTATGATCCAAATTCAAAGTGTCCAACTTCGGGCATCCCGTTAAATTTTCGATTTTCTTTATAATGTTGTAGTGGAGATACAAGCATTTTAATTCGGAAAGTGTATCAAGGCCTTCTATGCGTTGGATCCCATTGTTTTCCAGAAAAATGCACTTTAGACCAGTATATTCTTCCAAGTTTTCGATCCTGGAGAAACCCTGAAGAAAAGGCAAAATATGAAATATTTTGTCAAGATCGTTTATAGTTCGTAGTATCGTTTGTAGTTTATTTTAAAAATCTCGTTTTCGTTAACGAGAATGTCTGTTGCAGGATTTCATATTATGTCTAGATTTTGTATACCGTAGTTTTGACAAAACTATCTCATAGCACCTACCACTTTATTAATGATGTCAATGACAATCTTACCTTGAAATGCAAGTACAAAATATCATTCAAGTACGGAGTGGAATACAATCTGTGCTCCTTGCAATGCTTCTTGATAAATTCCTTCGTCATCTGTGGGCCTCTATTCATTTCTTCGAGTTCCTTATCTCTCTTTTCCTTAATCAGTCTTTTCCTTTCTTTCTCCTTTTCTTCTTCTTGTTGTTTCTTTTTCTCTGCTGCGAGCTTAGCCCTTTCTGCTTGAATGTCTTCATCGGCTGTAAAATTGAACCAAAACAAGTTAGATAACCATAAATGATCCCTTAAGCCATTTTTTTTCACTTTATATTCATATTAAAGGAACTGGAGGTACAACATTTTCTAGCTGAACATACCATCGAAATCATCGAATATCTAAAGTAGTTTGATTACTTTTATGGCTATAGCATAAATACTTACATTTAACATCGCCGATGCTTGATTCGTCAGCTTTTTCTGGTAAAACTTCTATTACATGTTTTCCAGCATAGTCTCCTTGTGCTTTCATATCGACATCATTGGCATCATCTTGACCTTTTCTTCCATCTCTTCTTAGTAAACTATTAGCCAACCGTAGAACTTCTTTATTATCTTTCATTTTATTTTTGATGTCACACAAAAGGTTGTCGATCCTCTTATTACGTTCGATATCTTTAACTTTTAAATCAGCTAGTTTTTTAGCTAAATCGCCTTTCGGTTCAAGATCAGTATCCCATAATTCTTTACGTCGTTTTTCAGTTTCTTCTTTTACATCTTTGCTATCTTCTTTTATAGGAGCACTGATTGCTTTATCTTGACAATCATCTTTCACCTTTTTCTCATCTTGCTTTTGTTTAGATTCTTGAAGTTCCTTGCTTAAGTCGCGCAGCGACTGCGTGGGATGTAGAATGCTATTTGATTTTTTCATCACTTCGTCAACTTCTTTAATAAAATCTTTACATTCTTTACTTCGCATGTCATATCTTTCCTTACTTTTGTTAATTCTATCTTCATGACCTCGTATTTCAGAGTTCAATTTACCTATGGCGCTAAATATTGAACCGATATCAGCATCTGTTACAGAGCTTATTGCCTCATTCTTAGCCTCCCCTTCGTCCTCATCTGTATCATTAGTTAAATCAATTATTTCAGTAACATTTGTAGTTTCTGGAAGCTGTTTTGATTTTATAGCGCCTTCGTCCTTTAGCTTCTGATATGCTTTTGTTGATTTTCTAGATTTTTCTAGTGCTTGATTCACATCATTGAGCAATTCGTTCATGCTATTGAGTTTATTTGTTATATCTTCACGAATCAAAGTACTAAGATTTTCAGCACCTTCAACAATGTTTCGAGCTAAATGCTTCATTTCGTTGTATTCCATTTCATTATTATCTATATTTTCATCGTTACTTATTTGTAATATACCTTCCAGAGCATTTTGTAGAGTTCGCTCCATTCTTTCATCAAAACGCTGTGTATTGGAAACCGTATTTTCCTCACTTTTATCATTATTATCACTTTCTGTTATTGCTTCAACTGCAATCACGTCACAGTTTACATTTTCTGTTATTGCTGCAACTGAAATCTGATCATTATTATCATTTTCTGTTATTGCTACAACTGCAATCTGGTCATTATTATCATTTTCTGTTAGTGCTGAAACTGCAATCTGATCATTATCGTCATTTTCTGTTATTGCTGCAACTGCAATCTTCTTATCATTATCATTTTTTGTTATTACTTCAGCTTCAATTTTGTTGTTACTTTTAACTTTTGCTTGATCAGATTCTTTCGTCATACAACCTTTGTCTAACAGCGTATTAATATTTTTGCAAGCATTTTCTGTATCTTTTAGTCGTGTTTCAAACGTTTTAGGTGTGTCCTTTGCATCATCAGTAAAATTAGAAATAATTTCTAGATCACTTTTTATGCGTGTTGAGGTTTTAATGGTGGCTCTCTTAACTACAGCGTCTAAATCGGGCGATACTGGGTTGGAAATATTCAATGCTTCATTAATGGCAAAATCTTCCTGAACCTCTTGCATAGTTGTACGTTTAAATTCTCCTTTAACAACAAGACTAGACGATTCTTTCAAAATTGGGTCTGATAAGTCAAGTGTCTTTCTGTCCTCTGGTTTAACATTAGGATCGTCATAATAATCTGCCATTTTGCTAAGCATGTCCTTAGTTTCCTGGAACCTTGTTTCATAAGACTTGTCAGTAAATTGACTTACCATATTCTCAATAGCTTCAAGTTCTTTATCTTCTGTGTTAGTATCTACATTTTTATTTTTAGTAGACACTTTCACCTCTTTATTCTTGTCGAGTTTGATCTTATAGTCTGTTACCGACTGGCATAAAGCTTGCATGTTTTGGTATTTTATCTTATTTAGTTTTTCTTTATCACCTTTGGCTCCTTCTAATTCTGTAGTCATATCAGTGTAACTCGCTATATGTATGTCTTCTAGAGGGATGGACATACCTTTATTTTTGTCAGCTTTAGACACTATTTGAATTTGGCGCGCCTTTTCTGCAATGATCGGGTTGTCATTTATGATCATACGAGCTTGTTCACTTGTCAGTGGCTTCGTGTGGTCTTCGACATTAGTGAAAGGCTGCCCAGTCATCACTTCATATTCAGACCTTATTCTACCAGGGTATGATGCCGCTATATAAGGCCTATCTTTAAATTCTTTCAAGGTAGTTAGTTCGTTTTCGATGGCTTTCTCAATGACATCCTTGGGCAGGTTGGCATTTTTAAAGAATATGCGTAACTCTTCTCTCTTTTTTTCTATATAAGCTGCTTCACTCACCGAATTGTCCGAACTACCGGGTTCTTCCATTTTGACTTACCTGTTTTTTGAATTATTCGTAATTATTTACTAGTTCACCTTGACACTAATACATTAGACGTAGACAAACATCTTCTGCTTATGTATTTCCATGGTTACCTATTTGAATCTTTTGTTTGGTCGAAATTTAAAAATCTCTGGATAGAACAGGTTGCTAAGGGAGTCATTGAGGTTGATTGCAAGAAGTGTTATTGTATAACTCTGTGAAACGAAACGCGCAATGTAGAGTAGGAATAGAATAGTATTAAATGAATAAATGAAAAAAACATAAATAAATTAACAAATAGTTATAATAATAAAGTCATAAAATTAAGATTCTTTAAATTATGATTTAATTTTTCCAAGCTCAATATTTGCTCAAAATAAAAAGTTGCTAATCGATTTATAAAGAACACGTAGCGTAGAAATAACCTCAACAGCTGTCAATGTCAGATGTTCAATGACAGATTAATTTATGGGTTTCGATCCCTTGTTCAATGCCGATTTCACTATGAAATTTCGTTAAAATATGCCTGAAGACGCGGTTTCTAGATTGAAAATGTCTGATGAGCGGAATTTCCGTTCATCATACTATGAAAAGGTCGGTTGCCGGGGCGTAGAGGAGAAGAAATCCTTAGAGATACTTATGAAAGAAAAGCCGTGGGATAAGTTGAAGCTGAAACAATTCTGCCTTCGGTTTACTGTGCCAGCTGCTTATAGGAATTTAGTATGGAAGGTTCTACTTGGTGAGTAAACATTCTTTTCATATAATAATGAATAATATCTCTATTTACGTTCTTAAATAGGGCGTTGGTAACTGGGCGTATTGCTACTGGACTTCTTTGTTTGAGAACTCGTTGTTTATTTATTTATTTTATTTTTGGAACGAATCCCTATTTTTAACGGCATCTTTATAATCAGCTTAAAGAGAAATAACGAATGAAATCGAAAATTTAAAATATATAATGTACCTCAAATATTAGGAATCAAAAAGAGAAGTTGTTAATTTTGCAAGTTAATTATAGAAACTAGGACTGAAGAAAAGTTAGTTATGACCTTTGTTATATCAACAGTTGCTATAGGTTCTGGAGAGGATAAGTAAAAGCTGTACAGTTCTCAGACTGAGCTAAAATGCACTTAAAAGTAAAACTTAAGTAAATTTACCAGTGTCATGTGCTCTGCCTACCTCTTTTACGGCGAGCTCACTCCATCGTAGGCCACGTCTTTGCGTTTGGCTAGTCTGTGGCCAAGAGTAAGCCCATTTATAATAAATAAAATAAATTAATAAGTAATTGCATGCCAGTGCACAGATTGAGTATTCTGAGTATCATGGAGAGCACTGGTGATGTGACCAAAGTCGTCATGTCCCTCTGCCATAAGGAACAAACAATGAAGAAAACGAAGAATTGTCAATAAGTTATTTCTTATTTACATAATTCCAGACATCCTCCCAGTGTACCCTGATTCTCACACATTCGTAACTCAGCAACGAACGGAGCAGTACCAAGACCTCCTGTACGCTGTGGAGATGCTGGAGTTAGCGGATATGTCGGGGCCTCGGAGTCAGATCTTGCTGCAGATGTGGCTCTTGGAGAATGAGGAGACAAGGCCGCTGCTGTTCCCGGAGACAAATTGTTGTGTAAGTAAATTGGAGGTTCTTTCATTTACAAATTGGTTTATTCATAAAATCAGTACATCTGTATCGAAATAAATTACAAATAAGATATTGTATGTAAAAAAATCTGAAAATCCATACTAATACACTAGACAAGCACATCACATCTACAACTCGGCTATGATTACTGTCACAATGATCACTGGATACAGGCTATATCAGTTCTTTAACTGCCTGCCTGCTTATTAAATAATAATAATAATAAACCCCCAGGGCAGCTTGTGGCGAGCTGAATGGGAAGTGGCGTCCCTTGGGTCCCATGCCCCCGAGAGTCGATCAGATCCCTCCCTCCAGCTTGCCTTCATTGGCCGGCCGGAGTGAACACTGAGCAGGGGTCGCAGGACTCTCACCTCTGGCTTGCCTTAACCGGCCGTCCAGAATGGGGTGCCAGAGCTATATGCTTGCAGGGTGGAAGTGAAATATGCATAAGACGCGAGTTGGCACAGTGGCTGTTTCGTACAGACTGGGTAGAAAGCGGCGCACACCTCTCCACACCCTGAGTCGCTCACGCTATGTTGTGCCCTTGTCGCTCCGTGCGAGCGGCCGTTTTCGGGGACCCATATAGTGAGTTGGCGAGTCACCGCCTGCCTATTTTGTCATGTTTTGTAACATATGAGTAAGGCAGGTGCCATAGTTTTTCCAATAGCACCGGTTACGAATCCACTAGCAACTCAACATAATAGCCCGGTTTCTTTTTGTACCTTTATCTTACAATAGTTCTACACTAACCGGGCTTGTCCTTGGGTGCATTACTATAGTGCGGACAGGGATAATCGCTGGTTTGTGTCACATTACATTTAGATTAAACTGTTCTAAAGGGCCTCTGCGCTGTTGGCTTCGGCCCCACGTATGCCTTACAAAGGTCCGGGACCCCATGGTCCCGAGATATGTAAAGAACAAACATAATAATAATATTATAAATCAACAGGGCACTTATCCACACACCTTACCACCTAAATGCTCGCGCACCGTGTGGTTTCAGAGGAATTTCCTCCCACGAACGCTCTGGCTGTGGAATGAACTCCCTGTCGAGGTATTCCCGATGAACTACAGTATGGGGTTCTTCAAAAAATGAGTGTACAAGTTTCTAATGGGTCGGCAACGCGCACGCCTTGAGTTGCAGGCGTCCATAGGTTGCGGTGACCGCTTTCCATCAGGCGGGCCGTATACCTGTTTGCCACCCACGTGGTATAAAAAAAAATGTGTCTGTTTGTTTGTCTATCTTTCACGGCAAAACGGAGCGACGAATTAACATGATTTTTTAAGTGAAGATAGTTGAAGGGGTAAAAGGGGGAAAATGACATAGGCTACTTTTATCTCTTTCTAACGCGAGCGAAGCCTTGGGCAAAGCTAGTTAAAAATATTTTAAGATTTAAAAAATAGCATAAGCCATACAAGATTTTTATTGCTGATATTAGTAAATGTTCTTACTTGCATACCTGTAAAAATTTAAAACTGTTGTGTAGGGGCATAAGTTTTCCCTGGATTTTTGTAAAATGGATGAGGAAGGTCACTCGTCATGTCTACATTGGCCAATTTCCACACGAAGACATTGCCCTTATGTTGCGTCATCATAGTCGTCATCATCATTTGCTTGCCCTTATCCCAATTACTTGGGGAGGTGCAGCATGTATTTTATTTCCATATCTGGGCATTTTCACGAAAAACCATTCAAAACCTTTTTTTTTTTCCAAAAAAGTAAACTTAATGTTTTTCCTACTCAGAATCACGAGCCCTTTCGATCCTAATAGGTAAAAAAAGCGTCGCAAATTTAATTTTTCCACTTCGTTACCATTTTTCAAACACTTTGTAACAGCAGTTACAAAGTGGAAAGTGTGCAAATAGAAAATTTTGGGACCATTTTTTGGTCTCCAGTTTTTTGTCCTAGATCGAAAGGGCTCGTGAGTAGGAAAAACATAAAATTTACCTACCTTAGAAAAAATATTTATGGTGATAGTTCTCGCGAAAATGCCCGTCTTTGTATCGGAATTCGGAAGTCGCCCCATATCTCTTGTAGACTCGCCTAACGATTTTTTTTCTTATTTTTTTTTTTATCATTATGGCCTGTATCCAAGTCCTTTGAGCCAATTTTTTTTTTCAGTCCTCAGACACATTCGTCCCAATCGCCGAGACGCTCTCCTCACTATACTCCGACGAGGTCGATGTATACTGGCTAAGCAAAGGGCTCGCGGACGTTGTCAGGCACATGCAAAAGGACCTCGTCAAATTGAAGGAAGCGTTCCAAAGTATGCTGGAAAAGGAGGATCAGGAGTTGTTTAAGTAAGTGTTTTTGTAATTTGTCCACTTTGTCTATGTACAGCTGTGTTTGTAGATCCAACAGAGATTATGTGTACCAGCTACCAAAGACATATCGTCACTACTTTAAAAAAAAACTTGTATCTTCGTCTGTCAATGAAAAGAAAATTGTAGTAAGTATGTATGGAATGCATATAGACTTACTGCGTTTTAACTTTGAGAAGCAACGTGAGATACGAGATTTTTTAAAAGTAGTGACGATATGTAGGTAACTCCAGATAGACAGATTTATAGAGTCTAAGAAAAAAACGTACCTCAAACCATAGAGAAGAAGGTATGGTGGGCTAGATAGCGTTACACCTTTGGGGAACACTCGGCTAGATGGCGCTAATATTAACATTTGACAATATGGGACAAATTGTCAAAACTGAGGTTTAAAAGCTTTAAGCTTGTGCCGAGAGATGGCAGTCTATGCACTGTGATTACATATTTTACTTTGACAGTAACTCTCTATAATACTTGATCCTCTTTGCAGCTACATAATCATTTTACTACAAATGTAGTTTTTTTCTTTTTCAGCCACTTAGCTGATATCTATGCACTGGATGCACTACCTCTAACAAAATGGTTCAACTGTTGCTTCGCTGGCGTATTAGACGACACTTCTCTAGCAAAGTAAGAAATATTATATTTTAAATTGTGTTTAATTCACTCTTACTTTTTCGAAATACTCTATTTTACTTGTTTCAGGATTTGGGACAAAGTATGCAGTGGTGCACCTAAAATACTGTCATTTGTTGCTGTGATGTTAGTTATTACGCTACGACGAAATATATTGAAAGCGAAGAATTCGGAAGGAGTATTAAATTGTGTTTCCGAGGTAAATATGTTAAACCTTTTTTTAAACCGCTTGGCTGTATGGCTTTACTGTCACAGCTCAATGAAATATTAAAAAATAAACAAAAGTGTTGCTATAATTAAAAAAGGCATTATCATAGTAGTTTTATTCTGATAGTTGTAGAGCGAAAATTAATTATTGTTTTTTTGTAGATTCCTGAGCAGTGTGAAGAAGTAGTAGCTAATAAAGCAATAGAACTATGGCAATATTATGGTGCTCAGCCGCAAAGCGATCAACTGGCGAAGAAATGATGTATGACCTTCTAATGGGTATAACCCATTAGAAGTAAAACGGAAGATTATTTAAAAAAACTACCTATTCGGGAAGAAACGAGCTAAATTTTAAATACGGCTACTTAGGTGGTGGCTTTATAAATTCGCACTGTATTTGGATCTAAGTGATAATCGTTGTTTATTAGAGAGTTTTAAATACATTATTATTATAATTATGATGTTGTTTTATTCATATTTAAATAAGTACGTTGTATAATGGTAGTATAGCTACTAGGTGAAATATGACTTATATGATACTTGTCATACTCTCTCTGACAAAAATACGACTCACTTTCGGAACTCCGTTAGTACTTAGTGTCCTGCAGGGCCTGTAGGATTGATACAAATTTCCGCTCCGCACTTACCGACTAACAGACGTTAAGCGCCATCTGCTAGATGATTGTTTCACGACTTTGGCAGTGACAGAGAATACGCCACATAACTGTGGCTCCCTAATAATAGTTATTTGTTATACAAGGGTACAAAGTTGTATTTTAACGCCGAGTGTGGAATTGAAAAACGAGCAAGTGAAAGGATTCTATAGTTGAGAATAGAAGGTTCGAGAATAGAATCCTGAACTAACGAGTTTTTTAATACACGAGAAGCAAAATACATTTGCACCCGAGTGTAACACAAAACTTTTCCCCTCACTATAGCGAGGAAAGTACAAAGCAAAAAAGCGCGTTTATCACTGCTTCCAGTAGTTCCACAGGTGGTAAATCATCGTCATCACTATATTTTTACCAATTTTATCAATTTTAAAGCACAACAAATTACTATATTCAAGGTCAAATTACTTTATCCACTAGTGGATAAAATGCGTTTTTACCCGCTGGTATTGAAGGACAAAACAAGTGTTTCCGAGCTAGTGAGGGGAAAAAGTAATAATTTCCTCCCTAATAAAAGTAATAATTTCGCGCCTTTGTTTTTGACAAACCGGGTTTGTTGGAGTATGCGATAGGAACTAATTAAAAAAAATATCGGTGTTCAGTTTTGCCCATCATTTTTCGGATATTTTTTCATGTTAACTGTGGCAACACTTTGTCACAGTTGAAATTCGAATATTAAAAAAAAAAACGGTTGCTCTGTCATGCAATTGACAGAGCCAGTACGCAATAGATTCGCGAACAGTCACCATCACCTTAGCCAGTCTCGCTATTTCTCGCAGTGATTCATTAAAAGCACCATCATCCGTAGTTTAATATCATTTCAATAAGTGTTGTGTATCGGAGAGCGCCAGGATCATCCGTGGAGAGAACGTCGAAGGTCTAAGTTGAAAGCTCGAAGGTAACGGTTTTACGCTTCCTCTAGCTTGCGACAAGGAGCTGAAATCACCGCCAGCGGGCCTACAGCGCGACCAACGACTCAGTCCTCACATTCCCGGACTGTAAGGTAAACTTCGCTTACACTTATTTCACACTTAGTCGTCTAACATCACATTTATCATCTTCACTCCATACCAACTTCCTTGCTGACTCGGCCCTAAATTCCACTCTATCGTTTTCCCCTTTTCGCCCCCATACAGTCCATTAATTGTCGAACATTTTGGCCTTCGAGCCGCATACTTTGATAAAGCGCCTATGATTTGTCGTTTTCGTTTTAAATATTCGCTTTCTCAAATTTGTATTGTCATTTTTCGCACTTTAAAATTTAGGGTAGACTTGTTAAAATTTTGTGGGTAAGCAAGAAAGTTGGTCGGGTAATGGTGCTTTAACAAAAATCATTCACTCACTTTTCATTTTATTGGCAACAATTTTGTCAAGTGTCACCTGTCAGCTGACACCTGTCACTTCTGTCAGTGTCAATCAACCGACTTTTGTGTGGTTGTGATTTATTCTGTGAAGATTAGTTTTGTTGTAATTTTATATTAATATCGCCGTTTTTAGTGTAATTTAACGCCGTAATAATGACGAATGGCGATAAGTCTGTCGGAACCGAGGTTGACACGGTGATGATTGCGCGTGACTATCAGGTAATGAGAATTGAATATTTGCAAATGTTGTCGGACTCCGAACTTGCGCTATGTGACGAAAGTGAGCTGTGTTCTATAGCGAAGAACTTCCATGAAGCGCAAATAAAGTTATTAAGTAGTGCTCCTCGGTCCGAACACAGGGAGATCTGCTCACATACCGCGATGTTCGATTCGAAAGTAAGGGCAGTACGGTCGAGGTTACAGAATAAGAAGCCTTGTGCTGGGACTTCGTCAGTCTCGGGCGTGCCGCAGCCGGTCTTGCCTAAGTTACCAAAACTGCAAATTAAAGCATTTGATGGGAAAATTGAAAATTGGGTAACATTTATGCAGTTGTTTAATTCTTTGGTGGACAAGCGGACTGACATTGCTCCGGTTGAAAAATTACATTATCTTTTGTCCAGTGTGCAAAACGAAGCTTATGACCTTATAAAGAATTATCCTGTTACCGATGACAACTATAAGGTAGCATATGAAGCGCTGTACAAGCAATATAACAAAACTAGATTAATTGCTACTACATACTATGAGAAGCTTGTACAGTGTGAGCCGGTGAAGGCATCCCGCGCTAGTGACCTGCAGTGGGTTTATAGGGTTTTTGCTGAGAATTTGTCGATTTTGAAAGGTTTCAACTTACCGGACAAAAATTTCCTTCTCGTACAACTACTGTGGTCGAAGCTTGATAGGAACACTAAAGAGCAATTCGAATTAGAACATAACTCTGATGACATTCCTGAGTTTAGTAAATTGCAGGATTTTATTGAAAAGCGACACCGTGCCTTAGACGCTGCAGTGGCATCGGGGTTTGTCGCAAGTGCTCCGCAGCCAAGTAGTAGCAAGCCATCTAATAAGCCAAAAGTAGCCTTGGTAGTCTCGGCTCCTAAGTGTGAGGTGTGTGGACAGGCCCACAGTCTTACATCCTGTCCAACCTTTTTGAGTTATGACCCCGCTTCTCGGTTTAAATGTGCAAAAGAGAATAAGTTGTGTATTCTGTGTCTGTCTGGGTCACATCCTATGAGGTCGTGCAAGTCGAAGCAGCGGTGTGAGCAATGTCGGTTCTCTCACCATACGCTGTTGCATTTTAATAGTGGTAAGGTGCCTGTACCCCGGCAACGGATGTGGATGATTTGAAGCGTCCATCGAGCTCAACAAACCCTCTGGTGATGGTAGCCAATAATGTTGCCGCTTCATCTCTATTTTCGACTGCGAGAGTATTGGTGGAGAATGCCAGAGGGAATTTAGTTGAGGTAAGGGCCTTGCTTGACTGTGCCAGTGGTTGTAATTTCATAAGTGAGGCATGTGCACAGAGACTTGGTCTCCGGGCAGAATATGGGAACCATGCCATCACTGGTATCGGTGAACTTGTGTCGAAGCCTGGTGGTACATTGTCATGTACCATCACACCGAGCGTTGGGAAGGCTGATACTAGCCTCTCATTTCAGGCTTATTTGCTGCCTAAAATTTGTCCTGAGATGCCGCCTGAACTTGTCGACCTGTCATCATGGCAACATATTAGGGGCTTAGAATTAGCTGACCCCTACTGGCACATTCCAGGACCTGTTGATCTATTGTTGAATGTCAATATTTTCGCTTCTTCGTTGCGCCCAGGTTTAATCCATGGGGCCCCGGGCCAGGCGACTGCCGTCAACACCGTTTTCGGGTGGATTCTGATGGGAGACGCAGGCGACTGTACTACGGACATTTGTCGTTCTCGGTTCCGTAACAACAGTTGTCAGCTGGTAGTGGGCAAGTTATCGCTTGACGACTCCATTAAGAGGTTCTGGGAGTTGGAAGATGTCAACTCTCCGAACACCGTCATTTTATCGAAGGAAGATCAGCTGTGCGAGGAATACTTTCTCGCTAATTTTCGTCGCACAGAAGAAGGTAGATTTGTCGTTCCTTTACCTTTTGCTGATACTTCTAATAAACCTATCTTCTCGGGCTCTCGAGCCATCGCTCTTAAGAGATTCTTGTCGTTGGAGCGGAAGTTATTAAGTAACTCCGACTTCTACCAGAACTATGTAGCCTTCATGAAGGACTACAAAAGCTGTCGCCACTTTGAGGAATGTGATCCTCCAAAGGTGGATTTGGGGGGGTTCTTTTACATACCCCACCATGGAGTGTTGAGGCCCTCGTCGACCAGCACTCCTCTTCGGGTAGTCTTCGACGCTAGTGCCAAGGACAGCCGGGGTGTCTCACTAAATGACGCGCTACTGCCAGGGCAGAAGCTGCAAAACAACATCTTCCACTTGCTCCTTCGTTTTCGGTGGCATAGTGTTGTGTTCACAGCAGATGTCAAACAAATGTATAGGCAGATCTTAGTATCCCCGGAAGATGCTGAATATCAGCGCATCCTGTGGCGTCCGTCTGTCAATGAGCCTATCCGGGACTATCGGCTGTTGACCGTTACTTACGGCGTGTCCTCAGCTCCCTACCAAGCTCTTCGGACAATAGCTCAACTGGCGAAAGAATCAGGAGAAGAATACCCTTCTGGCTCAGCAGTGCTAGACCGAGACATCTATGTCGACGACGTGGTGTCTGGAGCTCAGTCTGTCGAAGAAGCACGGAAGCTTCGATCGGAGTTGTCTACCATCTTAGCTTCTGGTGGCTTCCATCTACGGAAATGGACGTCCAACCACCAGGAGTTCTTCGAGGGTGTCCCTTCCTCAGACCTATATTCCGAGGACTTTCGGGAGTTCAACTCCATTGGGGACATCTCACTAAAAATTCTCGGCCTCTCGTGGTTACCCCAGACGGATGACTTCACCTTCAAAGTGTCTGTCGAGGATCGACGGTGCACTAAACGCACTATCCTCTCAGAGATCGCTCGAATTTTCGACCCTCTGGGCCTCCTCTCACCTGTGTCGTTCTTCGCGAAGTACCTCATGCAGTTGCTCTGGGTCTCAGGTGTTTCATGGGATGATGATGCGCCAGAGAACCTTGCATCCGAATGGCAAGAATTCAAAGCGCAGCTTCCTTCGTTGAAATCGGTGTCTGTCCCGCGCCGTATGGTCAAGGATTTCGTCTCGCTCGAAGTCCACGGTTTCTGCGACGCCTCAGAGCGAGGGTATTGCGCGGTGGTCTATTTACGGACGTCAGGTGAGGATGGAACGCGATATGTTCATCTGGTCTGCAGCAAATCAAGAGTGGCACCTCTTCGTAAGCTGTCGATACCCCGTCTAGAGTTGCTGGCTGCGGTTCTACTTGCTGACTTGATAGCATCTGTTGCAGAGGCTCTGACGCCCCTCCACAAGATTTGTGAAATTTGTGCGTGGTCTGATTCCAGCGTTGCTTTGACGTGGATAAAGTCTTGCCCGTCCAGATGGCAAACTTTCGTGGCTAACCGCGTGAGTCACATTCAGGATATCATCCCTCCAGACTGTTGGCGGCACGTGAGGACTGGTGACAATCCTGCAGATTGTGGATCGCGAGGACTCTTGCCAGATGACCTGGTTCACCACAATAACTGGTGGCAGGGCCCATCTTGGCTAGGTTTGGATAAGGTTGACTGGCCTAAGTCCACGGTGGCAGTGGATCTGGACGTTCTACACGAAGAGCGCAAGGTCACTGTGCTCACTGTTTCAGTGAAAGAATCATGGACAGACAACCTGATGAATAAATTCTCGTCGCTAAGGACACTGCAACGTGTCCTTGCATACTGTCGCAGGTTCGCATATAACGCGAGGAATCAGAAGATGCCCAACAACTTGTTGAGCGGTCCCCTGACACCGCTAGAACTTAAACAGACCCTCATGTTCCTCGTGTGCCATGTGCAAAAGCACCACTTCGCTTCGGAGATCGAGAAGGTGACAAGTAGTCTTTCGAACTCTCTCCCGAAGGCATTTAAAAAACTGTGCCCATTCCTAGATGACGCGGGTCTCTTGAGGGTGGGCGGACGCTTGTCGCGAGCCTCTCTCGAATTCGATGTTAAACATCCCCTTTTGCTACCTCGCGACAACCGTCTGACCTATCTCTTGATTGACGAATACCACAGGCGTTTTATGCATCCGGGCATCCAAACGCTCCATAATTTGCTGGCGCAGCATTTCTGGATCATGAGTCCTAAGCGGGCTATCTACGCCGTGGTCTCAAAGTGCATGAAATGCTTCCGGGTTCGCCCGCTGGGCGCTCCTGCGCCATTCATGGGAGACCTACCAGCTTATCGCATCACTCAACTGAAGGCTTTTTCGAGCTCAGCGGTCGACTTTGGTGGACCTTTCGATATCGCCCTTGGTCGTGGTCGCGGGAACAAGACGTACAAGGGCTACATCTGCGTCTTCGTTTGCACCGCGACAAAGGCGATACATACTGAGCTGGCTACGGAGTTGTCCTCAGACGCCTTTCTGGCTGCGCTCCGGCGTTTCGTCGCCCGTCGAGGTCGGTGCAGTCGGTTAGTCTCTGACCAAGGCAAAAACTTTGTACCGACAACGTCTCGTGGAGGATGCTGCCGCACGCGAAGCAATTCATTTCGAATTTAACCCGCCAGGGAGCCCACATTTCTCGGGACTCGCTGAAGCCGGGATCAAGGCGGTAAAGACACACCTCTCGCGCGTCATAGGGAACCAAAGGCTGACGTACGAGGAGTTTTCGACGGTCTTAACTCAGGTCGAGGCTTTGCTGAACTCAAGGCCACTCACTCCTCTCAGCTCCGACCCTAATGACTTTTCAGCCTTGACTCCGGGTCATTTCTTGACCACAGAACCCCTGTCGGTCGTGCCTGAGGAGGATCTGGCAGACGTCCGGGTTGGCCCTCTCCAACGCTGGAAGCTGCTGCAGAAAATGCACCAAGACTTCTGGAGCAAATGGTCTAAGGAGTACATGCATACTCTCCAACAGAGGATGAAGTGGCACGACAAAGAGTCTAACATCCAGGTCGGAGCACTCGTGCTCGTCATAAACGAGCAGACGAGCCCAATGAAATGGCCCCTGGGTCGCATCGTCGAGACACACCCCGGATCCGATGGAATCTGTCGTGTGGTTTCCGTGCGCACTGCCACAGGGTTGTACAAACGGCCTGTGGTCAAGCTGTGCCCATTGCCGGTGTAGCTGCTGCTCTAAAGCGGTTCAATTGTGTCGTCTATTTTCTTGTTTAATTTTAATGTTTTCGTATCCGTATCGTTTTCGCCATTTTTTTTTTATTTTTTTTTTTCGCACTACGTCAAAATACTAGTGTATTTTGGTGGGCGGAATGTTCAGTTTTGCCCATCATTTTTCGGATATTTTTTCATGTTAACTGTGGCAACACTTTGTCACAGTTGAAATTCGAATATTAAAAAAAAAACGGTTGCTCTGTCATGCAATTGACAGAGCCAGTACGCAATAGATTCGCGAACAGTCACCATCACCTTAGCCAGTCTCGCTATTTCTCGCAGTGATTCATTAAAAGCACCATCACCCGTAGTTTAATATCATTTCAATAAGTGTTGTGTATCGGAGAGCGCCAGGATCATCCGTGGAGAGAACGTCGAAGGTCTAAGTTGAAAGCTCGAAGGTAACGGTTTTACGCTTCCTCTAGCTTGCGACAAGGAGCTGAAATCACCGCCAGCGGGCCTACAGCGCGACCAACGACTCAGTCCTCACATTCCCGGACTGTAAGGTAAACTTCGCTTACACTTATTTCACACTTAGTCGTCTAACATCACATTTATCATCTTCACTCCATACCAACTTCCTTGCTGACTCGGCCCTAAATTCCACTCTATCGTTTTCCCCTTTTCGCCCCCATACAGTCCATTAATTGTCGAACAATCGGTGTAATCTATTAGTAGAAATTTTAATTTTCCAATGGCAACACTAAACCCCTCGCCATTTTGCGAGAATGTCAGCCAAATCATCAGCTTGGATTTTTCGTTAATTTTATGTTGTTTTACATTATAGTTGCAGTGATTTTTGTTTGAAAAAGTTATTGAACAGTTAAATAAACAAAATGGATCGTTTTATAAGCATGTGGAAAGTGCGGGAGCTGGCGGATAAAGTGTAAGCTGTGTTACGGTTTATTTCGCTTTTATGCAAATTGTATCCATCTGTGTGACAAATACAATAGTATAATGAACTCATTTGCTTATTAGGATTCTAATACACTTAAGTTTCCATGTGCGTTATTTCCGAATTCGTCTTAAACGGCAATTTCAAGTGGCCTTCCTATAAGTAACTGGTTTTACCAAAAATTGCTTGCGAAGGCCAATTTAGTGGAATAAAATCGGTCTAGAACGTGGAAATGGGCTATAATTGTTGATTGGCGACCGGTTTGCAAGTTACCATTGAGCTGTCATGTCATTTAGCGATGTAAACCGCTGAAAAAGCGAGTTTCATCTTACGAAATGCCTAAGTGTGTCCAGTTACTTAACTGGGTGGGAGAGGCTATCTTAACGACTACTATTACTTGGATCATTGTCTAATTATGTTTTAAAGACTCTTAAAGTATAATTTTGTCTCAGCTTACTAAATATTTAATACACACAACTTACATATTATAAAATATTACATCTTCATTCTTATAGGATACCAATTGTTATGACTTTCCTGAAATTTAAGACATTGTGCTTCCCATTGTAATAGTAATAATAGGTATTTTATTATTTTAAAATATTAATGTTTTCATGTATTATTAGAGTTCTAACAACATAAAAAAAAAACATTTCATTCTACCACAATCTTGATATCATAACTTTTTCATGAGTAGTTTTTCAAAAAGTACAAGTACTATAGTTTAAATTTGACTGAAGTAACACATTGTGAGTTAGTTAGCCCCTCGTGAGGCAAACTCCAATAGGAGGAATGTCTATTTTATAAGAAGGTTAAAATCCCAGTAAATCTAAAATAATTGAGAAGTTAACACTTTCGTAACCATCAACCTGTCTGGTGGGCGCTCATGAACTGCTCAAATGGCAGTTTTTGACATAGAGCACCATTGTTCGTTTGGTAGTCAATGTGATAAAACTAGAAAAGGTGGCAAATAGGCTGATTTATGATCAATAATTGGTGAATTGTAAATTGTGAACTAATTATCATCATTACTTCATTACAAATGTTAATGTCTAACTGACTGATCACTTTCCAAACTCACTGCATGAGTTAATGTTATTGACTTGTATAAGTTGGTATCACCAAAGAAAATAACTAGAGTCAGTAGAAGATAATTAACAGGTTAATAAGCCATTTTTGTTGATGTCAACAGGAAAATTAATTAATAAAACAATTAATTCATTTTATTGCATTGGATTTTGTGGTTAGCTAATTAGATAGATAAAGGTGCAAGGTTTTAAAAAACAACTTCTATTTGCTCTACACAAACTCAACATTTAGGTGTCTTTGATGTTTGACACAAACCCCATTAGACACACTAGTTTTTAACTGTTTGCTGCCATAGTTTCTGCTGTGCAGCAGATTTCATCCACATAAGATATTTTTCCTCATTTTTCAAATGTTTATCTTCTTATCCAGGCTTTCTATGATGCTATGCCGCTGCAATTCCCTGGTTTATTCCTAATTTTAAAAGCCTGTCTGAGGAAATGGCCACATAAGGTTTCAAAATATCTCTGATTAAAAACGGGGATCTTTTTTTTTTTTAAGTTTCATCTGCCATTGGCTTTCTTAGCCATAATCAGATTATATGGTACTATTAATAACATTTTCCCGGTGGTGGTCCATTAACCACCATTCCTTTTATGTGGAGAGAGAGGGGCGTTATTCTCTCTAGTCTAGTTCCAAGATCTTCCACCTTTTGAGTCTTGTGTTGTTACTGTTTTCATTTAGTAGGTCTCTAGCAAGTTCATTCTCATGGATTGTGAGTCTTCGCAAGTTCATTCTCATGGATTGAATACAGAATACAGAATCATTTATTTGTCCAACATAGGTGTACATAAGTTGTTACATTACATTTCAGTTCAGTTTCACTATGTGGCACCTTACGGCATACAAATTTGAGAGCATGCATGTCAAACTATAAATTAATAATTACCTACATAATGAGGAATGAATTGTGAGGGCATCTTGGTTTTAAAATGTATCTGATCAAAAACAGGCACTATGGCGTTATGTCTAATGACGAGGGCAGTGTAACAAAAAATTGACAACATTGATTAAACTAAAGAGATTAACAAATTTTCAGCCATTTCACCTGATAGCCTTGCTAGTGATATAAACCAGCCGTATCTTATCTCATACTGTTTTTACTCTGAGAGTGATACTCCTATACAACTAAAATTTGCTTTATATATATAGTCCTCCATGTCGTATCCGACAACGGCGACCTTTACATTTTCCTCTGATGAGCACGTATATGGCTCGCGAATCCGAACTTGGTCTTAAATATCCGGTCGCACTGTGCGCAGTAAAGCTGGCCCTGTTCGTTGTAGGTGTATGCGTAGGACGGCTTGGGTCGAGACTTCCGTTGAAGGCGCTTTTGGTCTAGGTGTTCTAGTCGAGCTTCTTCAAAAGTAGCTACACCTTCTCTTACCTTCTTGCGCCATTCTGGTCGCCTGACCGCCAGCTCCTCCCAACGCTCAGGTGAGACATTGCAGGCTTTAAGGTGGCGCTTCAGTACGTCTTTAAATCGCAGAAACTGTCCCCCGTGGCTGCGTTTTCCATCCTTGAGTTCCGAATAGAAAACGGATTTAGGGAGTCTACAGTCATCCATTTGCTTTACAATGTTTATGATACAGTAGTGTTTTTACAACCCTTTGATGAACCCAACTCCTCGGGTGCCGGACTGATTTTTGAGCCATTGGAATTTGGATTTTATTCTAATTTAAATTAAATTTGATTGACGTAATCGCCCGGGAGTCGACCGGCCGACACTCCAAGGGTTAAGGAGATAATCTGAAATAACTAGCAATAAGGATTAAGTGGCTTTATGCAATTTCACAGCTCACTGCACCTTTAGTATACATTAAGTCGGCCTAAAAAAATGGTGGTGGTTAAAAAGGACTTATCCCTGAAACAGATCAGTTCCAGTTAACTTATCTCATCCACTTTACTGGGAATGTTTAGGTATCCAGTCTTTATCAGAGAAGTTTAAAATTTTCGTTACTTTAACTTTTTGACGAGGAGTTTGTTCGGATACTTTGGATTACAAAGACCGCTGGTTTTGCGAGGGTCATATTACAAGGCTATACCTTCTTTTGAGTCTCATACCTACTTGAAAAGGGCTGTAAGATTTTTCCCAGTTAGATGAAGATGAACCATGAAGATCACAAAATCGAATAAGATTAAATATTTCTGGAATGTATTTTATGTTCAAGCTTCATTGTAAATATCATATAATTGGTTCCAGTCTTACTTATCCAACAGAACACAGTTAGTCCAAGTAGAGTATCATAATTCACAAACTAGATTAATAGAAAATGTACAATCAGAAAAGAAAATCCTGTCGGGCTCGATACCACAGGGAAGTAACCTTGGATGTCTCCTATTTTTAATTTACATAAACCATCTCCCCAAAATATTAGATCATTCGTGTGTTCTTTTCGCTGATGATATCTCTATAGTTTTCCCTTATTCTGCTAATAATAATAACTTAAACTCTACGATACACAATACTCTATCCAAAGTTGACAACTGGCTCCATCTTCACAACCTTGAATTGAATCTAGATAAAACAAAAATTATGCAATACAAGCCACACCAAAAAAGTAATTTACATATTGAGTTTACTTACAATGACCAGGTATTAGAATGTATAGAGTCATCAAACCTTCTCGGACTTGAAATTGATACAAATATGAACTGGAAATTACATATACAAAAAATAGCTTCAAAACTATCAAGCTTTACTTATGCCTTAATGGAAATAAAAAAACATACTGATCTCAAAACAGCTTTATGCGCCTACCACGCATTTGCCCACTCTAGGCTGCGGTACGGTATTATTATATGGGGCAACAGTACAAATGTCGACGATCTATTTTTGTTGCAAAAAAAATGTATACGGATATTAGTAAATATAGACCAAATGGATAGCTGCAGACCACATTTCCCTAAGCTCAACATCATGACACTAACATCCTTGTACATATTTGAACTATGTAAATTTTTAAGAAAGTATAACCAGTTTTTCCCAGCAGCAAAAAATCCTTCAAATATTAACTTACGTCCTAGAGATAAAATTCCATTACCGCCATCTAAGTTAAAAATGCATGCCTCTAGTCCACACTTAATGTGTATAAAGGTGTACAACAAACTCCCAAAGTCTATAAGAGACGAAGAGGCCAATACACTATTTAATAAAAAAATTAAAAAATATTTAATAGATAACTCTTTTTATACCCTGAAAGAATTTTTTGATAGTTGATGTAGTAATAATAGTAAATTTAAGTGTTTATATAGTTGTGATACTGTAATTTTAATAATATTTGTTACGGTTTTAAAATTTTGTGTATATATGAATGTCTTGTATATTAGTCATAGAAATTTATTAACATCTTAAGTCATAGCATAAGTTAGATATAAGTTAAAATTGCAGTGCCCTACAGGGTTTCGTAGCAGACCAAATATAATGTACCACCTGTATAACCTACGAAAGCAATAAACATACTGATTACTGATTACTGATATCTATCTAGAATATAAACACAGTGCAACCATGTTTTTTATCTTTACGTAATCAACGTACACATACTGGATGTGATCCACTAATGATGATTGTAATGATGCTATCCTAATAACAGGTATTTAATCTATTCTAAAATTAACTGAAACGAAACTAGTACACACAAGCAATTAAACTCACAACAAATAAATTAATAGTTTAAAAAACACTATAAAACACGCTTTTATAAATGCACGTAAAAGCCAAAAATAAATTATGGATCGTTCAAGTTGTCTCTATTTGTGAGCTGAAGTTTAAAAACTATGTGCTTTTAATTATAATATTTGATTGTAAAAGCGTGGGGCGCTGGAACAGGAAAGACTTTTTGTATAACTTGCTGATAAATCAAATTATGCTATGTTACGGGAAGGAGGTTACACAGATTGACGCGCTAACTGGAGTTGCAGCATCACTAGTAGGTTCTTCATTAAACAGTCAAATCAATTAAAAGTCAGTGTTCAAAGTAGGTACCAGTTTGTCGAACTCAGACAAAATATGCGCTAGTAGCGAGGAGAGTCGACAGTCACCGACACTTAGAACGCCGCTTTTTTCCGGTAATCAAAGTACAAATGGGGAAAGTGTCTACAGTGACAGGATGCAGAGTTCTTGTTCGTGGACGAGATATCTTTGGTTCTCTTTGGTAACCCTTAGGCGGCATATGTAAACGTTATGTTCTTATGCAACTTCATTCGCCAGGAAGTTCGGATTAGTATTTGTTTACAAGAAAGTCTTTCCTGTTCCAGCGCCCCACGCTTTTACAATCAAATATTATAATTAAAAGCACATAGTTTTTAAACTTCAGCTCACAAATAGAGACAACTTGAACGATCCATAATTTATTTTTGGCTTTTACGTGCATTTATAAAAGCGTGTTTTATAGTGTTTTTTAAACTATTAATTTATTTTATACTTTTTAGTCATTAATAATGAAATACTTTTAACATTTATACATAAATTTATTTCAAGTAGGCGGATTTTACATGCCATTTGTGGCTTAACGTGTACTTATTGCTAATTGCTACTTAATAATAACTAGCGGCTACCTTCTTATTACGGTATTATCATAAAAATGTTTATACCTAGTAAGTTATCCGTAAAAGATAGACAATATAGACATGTGCCATCGCGGACTTTTTGAAGACATTAGAGAGACATACTTTCGCCATACATTGTTTTGAAGCTCTCAGCTAGTGGGATTTTGTTTGACTCGATTAGAAAATATTGTCACATTTCAACTAATTCAAACAAAATTTAAGTATTTCTTTTTTGCCGAGCCCCCTTTATTTGCTCTTAAGGGTCACAGGAAAACCATTACCCAACTTATTTTAAATACAACGTTGATCTTTCTTTTATGCGGAGGCTTCGCCCCCCGAGCCCCCTTTGTTTGCTCTTAAAGGTCACAAGAAAACGCTAACCCAACTTATCTTAAATACTACGTTGATCTTTCTTTCATGCGGGGGGCTTCGCCCCCCGAGCCCCCCTTTGTTTGCTCTTAAAGATCACAAGAAAACGCTAACCCAACTTATTTTAAATACAACGTTGATCTTTCTTTTATGCGGGGGGCTTCGCCCCCCGAGCCCCCCTTTGTTTGCTCTTAAAGGTCACAAGAAAACGCTAACCCAACTTATCTTAAATACTACGTTGATCTTTCTTTCATGCGGGGCCTTCGCCCCCGAGCCCCCTTTGTTTGCTCTTAAAGGTCACAAGAAAACGCTAACCCAACTTATTCTAAATACTACGTTGTTCTTTCTTTCATGTGGGGGGGCTTCGCCCCCGAGCCCCCCTTTGTTTGCTCTGAAAGGTCACAAGAAAACGCTAACCCAACTTATTCTAAATACTACGTTGATCTTTCTTTCATGCGGGGGGCTTCGCCCCCGAGCCCCCTTTTCTTTACCCTTAAGGATCACAAGAAAACCTTAACCCAACTTATTCTAAATACTACGTTGTTCTTTCTTTCATGCGGGGGCTTCGCCCCCGAGCCCCCCTTTGTTTGCTCTTAAAGGTAACAAGAAAACGCTAACCCAACTTATCTTAAATACTACGTTGATCTTTCTTTCATGCGGGGGCTTCGCCCCCCGAGCCCCCCTTTGTTTGCTCTTAAAGGTCACAAGAAAACGCTAACCCAACTTATTCTAAATACTACGTTGATCTTTCTTTCATGCGGGGGCTTGACCCCCGAGCCCCCCTTTGTTTGCTCTGAAAGGTCACAAGAAAACCCTAAACCAACTTATTTTAAATACAACGTTGATCTTTCTTTCATGCGGGGGCTTCGCCCCCGAGCCCCCCTTTGTTTGCTCTTAAAGGTCACAAGAAAACGCTAACCCAACTTATTTTAAATACAACGTTGATCTTTCTTTTAAGCAGGGGCTTCGCCCCCGAGCCCCCCTTTGTTTACTCTTAAAGGTCACAAGAAAACGCTAACCCAACTTATTTTAAATACTACGTTAATCTTTCTTTTATGCGGGGGCTTCGCCCCCGAGCCCCCTCTTTTCGTTACTCTTAAGGGTAACAGGAAAACCCCAACCCAACTTATTTTAAATACAACGTTTATCTTTCTTTTATGCGGGGGGCTTCGCCCCCCGAGCCCCCCTTTGTTTGCTCTTAAAGGTCACAAGAAAACGCTAACCCAACTTATTCTAAATACTACGTTGATCTTTCTTTCATGCGGGGGCTTGCCCCCCGAGCCCCCCTTTGTTTGCTCTGAAAGGTCACAAGAAAACCCTAAACCAACTTATTTTAAATACAACGTTGATCTTTCTTTCATGCGGGGGCTTCGCCCCCGAGCCCCCCTTTGTTTGCTCTTACAGGTCACAAGAAAACGCTAACCCAACTTATTTTAAATACAACGTTGATCTTTCTTTTAAGCGGGGGCTTCGCCCCCGAGCCCCTTTGTTTGCTCTTAAAGGTCACAAGAAAACGCTAACCCAACTTATTTTAAATACTACGTTAATCTTTCTTTTATGCGGGGGCTTCGCCCCCGAGCCCCCTTTTCGTTACTCTTAAGGGTAACAGGAAAACCCTAACCCAACTTATTTTAAATACAACGTTTATCTTTATTTTATGCGGGGGGCTTCGCCCCCCGAGCCCCTCTTTTCGTTACTCTTAAGGGTAACAGGAAAACCCCAACCCAACTTATTTTAAATACAACGTTTATCTTTCTTTTATGCGGGGGGCTTCGCCCCCGAGCCCCCCTTTGTTTGCTCTTAAAGGTCACAAGAAAACGCTAACCCAACTTATCTTAAATACTACGTTGATCTTTCTTTCATGCGGGGGCTTCGCCCCCGAGCCCCCTTTGTTTGCTCTTAAAGGTCACAAGAAAACGCTAACCCAACTTATTTTAAATACTACGTTAATCTTTCTTTTATGCGGGGGCTTCGCCCCCCGAGCCCCCCTTTTCGTTACTCTTAAGGGTAACAGGAAAACCCTAACCCAACTTATTTTAAATACAACGTTTATCTTTCTTTTATGCCCGGCTTCGCCCCCCGAGCCCCCCTTTGTTTGCTCTTAAAGGTCACAAGAAAACGCTAACCCAACTAATCTTAAATACTACGTTGATCTTTCTTCATGCGGGGGCTTCGCCCCCCGAGCCCCCCTTTGTTTGCTCTTAAAGGTCACAAGAAAACGCTAACCCAACTTATCTTAAATACTACGTTGATCTTTCTTTCATGCGGGGGACTTCGCCCCCCGAGCCCCCCTTTGTTTGCTCTTAAAGGTCACAAGAAAACGCTAACCCAACTTATTCTAAATACTACGTTGATCTTTCTTTCATGCGGGGGGCTTCGCCCCCCGAGCCCCCCTTTTCTTTACTCTTAAGGATCACAAGAAAACCTTAACCCAACCTATTCTAAATACTACGTTGTTCTTTCTTTCATGCGGGGGGCTTCGCCCCTCGAGCCCCCCTTTGTTTGCTCTGAAAGGTCACAAGAAAACGCTAACCCAACTTATTTTAAATACTACGTTAATCTTTCTTTTATGCGGGGGGCTTCGCCCCCCGAGCCCCTCTTTTCGTTACTCTTAAGGGTAACAGGAAAACCCCAACCCAACTTATTTTAAATACAACGTTTATCTTTCTTTTATGCGGGGGCTTCGCCCCCGAGCCCCCTTTGTTTGCTCTTAAAGGTCACAAGAAAACGCTAACCCAACTTATCTTAAATACTACGTTGATCTTTCTTTCATGCGGGGGACTTCGCCCCCGAGCCCCCTTTGTTTGCTCTTAAAGGTCACAAGAAAACGCTAACCCAACTTATTCTAAATACTACGTTGATCTTTCTTTCATGCGGGGGCTTGATCCCCGAGCCCCCCTTGTTTGCTCTGAAAGGTCACAAGAAAACCCTAAACCAACTTATTTTAAATACAATGTTGATCTTTCTTTCGTGCGGGGGCTTCGCCCCCGAGCCCCCTTTGTTTGCTCTTAAAGGTCACAAGAAAACGCTAACCCAACTTATTCTAAATACTACGTTGATCTTTCTTTCATGCGGGGGCTTGACCCCCGAGCCCCCTTTGTTTGCTCTGAAAGGTCACAAGAAAACCCTAAACCAACTTATTTTAAATACAATGTTGATCTTTCTTTCATGCGGGGGCTTCGCCCCCGAGCCCCCTTTGTTTGCTCTTAAAGGTCACAAGAAAACGCTAACCCAACTTATTTTAAATACAACGATGATCTTTCTTTTATGCGGGGGGCTTCGCCCCTCGAGCCCCCCTTTGTTTGCTCTTAAAGGTCACAAGAAAACGCTAACCCAACTTATTTTAAAAACTACGTTAATTTTTCTTTAATGCGGGGGCTTAGCCCCCCGAGCCCCCCTTTGTTTGCTCTTAAAGGTCACAAGAAAACGCTAACCCAACTTATCGCCCCCCCCCCCCCCTTTTTTCTGTTCATATCTTCCGGCACCATCATCAGGCCTTGAAACCTAATCGTAGTCATAGTTCATTACAAGGCTTTTCTAAGAAGCCCAAAAACAGCTGTGATACGATGTTCCATCATGTAGTTCCAGTTCATATCTTCCGGCTCCATCATCAGACCTTGAAACCTAATCGTAGTCAAAGTTCATTACAAGACTTTTCTAAGAAGCCCAAAAACAGCTATGATACTATGTTCCATCATGTAGTTCCAGTTCATATCTTCCGGCTCCATCATCAGACCTTGAAACCTAATCGTAGTCAAAGTTCATTACAAGACTTTTCTAAGAAGCCCAAAAACAGCTATGATACGATGTTCCATCATGTAGTTCCAGTTCATATCTTCCGGCTCCATCATCAGACCCTGAAACCTAATTGTAGTCAAAGTTCATTACAAGACTTTCCTAAGAAGCCCAAAAACAGCTATGATACGATGTTCCATCATGTAGTTCCAGTTCATATCTTCCGGCTCCATCATCAGACCTTGAAACCTAATCGTAGTCAAAGTTCATTACAAGACTTTTCTAAGAAACCCAAAAACAGCTATGATACGATGTTCCATCATGTAGTTCTAGTTCATATCTTTCGGCTTCATCATCAGACCTTGAAACCTAATTGTAGTCAAAGTTCATTACAAGACTTTTCTAAGAAACCCAAAAACGGCTATGATACGATGTTCCATCATGTAGTTCCAGTTCATATCTTCCGACTCCATCATCAGATCAGCTCAACAGTACCATATTATTGTATTGTCATCGGAACTACATATAGCTGCCAATTTTCATTACGCTACGACTCCTGGAAGATGGTTAAATTAGCCTCCGCAGATTCCATTACATAGTTAGTAGGGATTGCAGTACCGGTACTGTTTTAAAGAACCGGGATTTTCGGTACCGAAGCAATATGGAACCGGGATTTCCCGGGATTTTCGGTACTTTCGGGACTGGTCTAATTATTTCGCTTTTTCGAATACAACAACATTTTTTTGGGATTTTACGTCTTTTATTATTATGTTATATTACTATAACCAAGCCGCCCCGGCTTCGATCGGCGTATTATTTTATCTGTCTTTTTTTATTACTTATTATAAATCGGAATTCGGGAGAACAAGCAAAAAATCGTGAGAATTCCGCCTAAATACGACCCCGACGTTTTGTGAGGTTTTACTGGCAACCATACCATGTGGCACTAATGGTTACTGTTGCAATACATTGCTCCGATTAAGCGATCTGCCATTACTGGGAGATGTTTAATCGCTTAGTAAAAGAAATAAGACAAATACTACTAAAGAAATATAATAACTGATTATAGACGGGCAGTAAAACCTCACAAAATTCCCCAAACACGTCATTTGAAGCAAAGGATGTAAACTAAAGGAAACAAAACGTTTGACATAGTGCACTATTATTTGCTAGTCAGAGGGAACGTTCTCGGGAAAGTTGGTAATTTTCTGGAAATTTCTTTGGAATTCTGCAATACCACATTATATATAAACCTTTTTTAAAGCAGAACAGTTATCCTTATAAGCCATTGCCGACTTTTTTCTAGACCTACATGTGTATGTGTATAAGAGGTACAATTCCACCATACATTATTTTGTTATATGTCGATCGGTATGGGCAGGGTTTTCGATTGAAGCTCTTTTACCGACTTGATTAGCACATATCGTCATGTTTTAATCAATTTATAATAACAAAACCTTAAACCTTTGTAATGGCATATTAGCCACTTTCTGTGTTTAGCAGTAATACAATGGTTTACTGCGACATAACGCATATTGCTTGGTCAGCGACAACCCAAACATGTATATATAGGGGATTGATTGAGATTCATTACTTTACGCTTTACCTACTACTCGTGTTTATCATTTGACGACACCTTATCCCGTGAAGCTGCCCATCCACATCAGTAATAACATATCTTGTTATTACATGGCGACCTTGCCTCACTGAACCAGTGAAGAACCTTCAGATACGCAGTCAGACCGGGTTCACAGTTCAGGCACACTGTGGACCCGGGGAACCGGAGAACGTCGAGAGTGAAGATTATTTATTCCACTGAAGACTATTAGTGAAGATCGGCGCTGAAGAAACCACTTTTAAGAAGAAGATGTCCTACAACCGAAAGCAATAAGAAGACCACGAAGAAAGAAGAGCGTTGTCCAGGGTTTCCCGGCTCGCAAATGAAGAGGTGTCCAGGGTTATCCCGGCCCATGTTCGAGGGAGTCCAGGGTTAGCCCGGCCCGCATCATCACCCGTAGCAGAGCATCGATCATGTGCAGCATCAGCAAGAGCTACGTGGAAGAGGACGATGTTGGAGCCAGCTCGAAGCAACGGACTTCTAAGGAACGCGGCCATCATCATCACCAAACAGGGTCCCCTATCCAGTATTTTTCTTTTCCTTTTCTAATTCAGATAATTATTGTGTCAAATCGTAATTTCCTAATATTTTTCGTTAACCTTATAACGTATTCATCTTATATTTTTACAAAATTTTAAGGTTGTCGCTAAAATCTAAAGAATCACTATATTCATACATAGGTGAAAAACGTATGAAAATCCGTTTAGTCGTTTTTGAGTCTATCGCAAAATTAGCGAACACACAGACATACGCGTCGGGAGACTTTGTTATATAACATGTAGAGAAATGAGTCAAATGAGAAAATAAATAAGATTGAGAGAGAAAAAATAAATACACAAATTCACCAAAAACCACAAAAAAAAACCTTCACCAAAAATACAACCAACTAGCGGGACTAGCTAGGGTATCACGGTGACTACGGCAGCCAGTTTACCACTGCCACCCGCTATTAAATTGTGATTAGGCGCTTGTTACTGTACCTACGCCCATTTTTTTACTAAATAAATAATAAAAACAGAAATACATAAATTTTGTAGCAAAAAAGTCACTAAAAAGTATTTCCCGAAAGTACCGAAAGTACCGGGATTTTTCAAGTTGATTTCCCGGTTCTTTGCTCGGCCAAAAATCCCGGGAATTCCCGGTACTTTCGGTACCGGTATTTCCCGGGAGCAAACCCTAATAGTTAGTTACATACACGACGACCTAATAAAAGCGTGTTAAAAATAAGTTCAATGCACATCCAAACTACCTATAACCTTCACTACAATACTGTTGAAAATAAACTAAAGTTCAACTAAAAACGGTCAATTATTGTATCTCTTTAGGCACTGGTCCCACCAGAAGCGAGTAAACGACAAGCTATAGGTCATAGAAAAGAACAAAAGATAGTCGCTCCCGTGTAAATGAAAGAGACGCGATGATAGCGCGATATAATTCGTCTCCGAGCGATGATTATAAATGGCTCGCTCTCTATTTAGTGTAACGGTCCAGCCACGACATTGGTCTAAGCGCGGCAGCGGTGAGCGGCAGCCATACGTGCGAATGAAAAGTCCCATCGCTGTGTCTCACTCCAATGAATGGCCGCCGCTCACCGCTGTCGCGCTTAGGCCAATGTCGTGGCTGAGCCGTAAGACACACGCTCATATTGGGCGTGCAGCGGAGCGGGCAGTGCGGCGTGCATGTCAAACAATTGAGGTTCATACAAGTGTCCTGAGTCGACACTGCACGGTGGCACAGTATAATAAAGAGTACTATCGTACAGTATGGCCACTCCCGCTCCCCGCTGAAAGTGCCGCCCAACCCCTCTCGGTTACCTCACAGTTACCGCTTGTCAAAAACGCGAACAGTCGACCTGTCATATGTCACTCATACAAGCATAGTACACCTACACGAGCTTAGACTGTGTGCTAGGAACGTGCCTCTTTCATATATTTGATCGACAGTGTCCCGAGTTGTAACGGTGGGCTGGATGGCTCGAAAAGAGGACATTTTTTGAAAAATGCTATCCTATAGAGAATTATATAAGGTATAATAAATGTGGTATACATTTTTTCGAAATAAGGCATATTGACAGCAGAAAAAAATAAAGTCTAAATTTGTTTTTTATCATGCAGAAACGTCTGCGAGCGATATTACATATTTTTAAATTAAAGGAAAAATGGCCCCGGCAAGGCCAGAGGTCGCAGGTTCGAGTGCTGCCGGAGATGTGTTTTTTACCATATATTTTTCCTTTAATTTAAAAATATGTAAAATAAAGTCTGTTTTTTGTATGGGACTACGCCCCACCCCGCCAAACACTCCGCACCGAGCATCCACTCAGGCCTTACGGCCCAGCCACGACATTGGTCTAAGCGCGACAGCGGCGAGCGGCAGCCATACGTGCGAATGAAAAGTCCCATCGCTGTGTCTCACTCCAATGAATGGCCGCCGCTCACCGCTGTCGCGCTTAGACCAATGTCGTGGCTGGGCCGTTACACTTACACGGGAGCGACTATATTCTGTTCGCCTCTAGCTCATAGACTTCTCGCTTTTGCGGGGACCATGGCCTTAGATGCATTTGTTAAAAAGACCAGTTTATTATGAGCTCTCGTTACAAATAAAGTTGTTAAGAATCGAGGTCAAATGAATATGGTAATTTGAGACAATTATACTAGTGGCCTTGAAATCCTTTCTCTTGCGTAACTTTTGTGTGAATGTAGTCACGTTTTTTGTAGTGGTTTTTTATTTTATATGCGGGCGTTTTTATAGGAGAAGAAGAAATTATGTGGTTTATGTATGCTGGTATAATGTACATTATTTACAATACATAATTACATATTGTCATATATAATAGTTTCGGGCTTTTGTATGTAACTATGTATGTTAGCTATGTTTGATTTTTGACCAATTGGGTGGTCGAGGGTGCTGATATAATAGACTGCAGCACGGGTAGCATGGTCGCGCGGTAGACGATAAAATATCAGGCCGTCTCTATCGCACTATTAGTAAGTGCGATAGGGACGGCCAGATGTTTTATCATTTATCGCGCGACCATAATTGCCTGCCAGGTCGTCTTAGGAACTATATGATAAAAACAGCGCTATCTCATTAAAACCCAGACAACAAACTACTTAAGTACTTATTTGAACATATGCCATAATGCCACAGACATTTTTTATCAGAGACCGGTGGACATTTTTTTTATACCACGTCGGTGGCAAACAGGTATACGGCCCGCCTGATGGAAAGCGGTCACCGCAACCTATGGACGCCCGCAACTCAAGGGGTGTCACGTGCGCGTTGCCGGCCCATTAGAAACTTTAATATATATACCAGTTTTACTTTAATATAAAATAAGACAAAGCTTGACATAAGTGCGAAGTTTTAGAATCGGCGACACCCTTGGAGTTTCCTGTGTCCATAGGCTGTGGAGACTACTTACCACCAATCGGCCCAAATGCTTGTTTGCCACCGACGTATTATTAAAGCAAATCTTATAATCGTTTTTCTTGTTCACAGTACAAACGTAGTAATGAACTACACAGAGGTCGAAGGCAAGGTCCGCGAAGCGACATCAGACGAGGCCTGGGGTCCGACCGGGCAGCAAATGCAAGAACTGGCGCTCGCCACTTTCACATATGAGCATTTTCCTGAAGTCATGTCTATGCTTTGGAGGCGGATGTTGCATGATAACAGGTCACACTGGAGGAGGACCTATAAGGTTGGTCATTAATTTTGAGTAAGGCTCGGAACCGGTTAAAACCGGTTTATTTCGATTTTACTCCGAACTTTGTAAAGAACGCGAACGTTATGAGAACTTTTTTTTTTCAGCGTTTTTTTTGTTTGGTTAGAACAGTGTATTACCTATCATGCTGCGAATTATATACCGGTTAATCGAACGAAACCTTTATGAAAGCGTTCCCCTAAAAACCGGTTTAAAAATAGCGGTTTTTCGAGCGGAAACGAAATTTAAAGGTTTTGCCGCAAGTACATGATAACGGTTTGAAAATTGAACCGGTATCCGAGCCCTGATTTTGAGAATCTAAGTTGGGTGATGTGGGAAGTATACCTATTTTATCAATATACTGTTTCCGGTATCAAAGTGAAGCGATGTCTCTTGGTCTGAGTTACTCGCATAATAGTTGATCAAAGCAATCACTCTATACGTTTTCTCTCATAATAACTCTGTAACCTATTTTATCTTCCAGTGCCTACTCCTGCTAAGCTACTTGGTGCGAAACGGGTCAGAGCGAGTGGTCACATCAGCCCGGGAACACATATACGACCTGCGCTCATTAGAAAACTACACGTACGTGGATGATGTGGGCAAAGACCAGGTGAGGGTTATTACAAGCTTTTATATACTTTCACCCAAAAACATATATAACTCCGTATAGACAGATAAAGTCTAAGGAAAAAACGTACCTCAGTACCATACAGAAAAAGGTACGGTGGCCTAGATGGCATTACACCTTTGGGGTACGCTCAGCTAGATGGCGGTAATATTAATATTTGAAATTTTAAAACATATCAAGCTAAGAATATGGGCCAAATTGTCAAAACAGGTTCAAAAGTTTTAAGCCTGTGTCAAGAGATGGCAATCTATGCACTGTGATTACACATTTTACTTCGACAGTAACTCTCTATAATACCTACTCGATCCTCTTTCCTTTCACCTGTCCCGTTGTTTGTCTATAATCAAATCTTGCATGTAAAATTTGACCCACTTCCCGGTTTCCGATTGAGCTGAAATTTTGCACAAATATGCAAATCACGTGACAATGCAATATTATGGTATCATGGAGCCGATACGATGATGGAGCAGAAAAGTGCTCATAGGAACTCTTATTAAACGTCGTATCCCCATCGAGTAAAAGGTTTTTAGAAACGTCTCGGAAAGCAGTAGCTGGCTGTTGAAAGAAAGGTACAGTTGGCGATAAAAGCTTGTACCAAAAATGAATTTTTTGCAAAAAAAAACCTTATTTATGATTTTGGACGTGTTAGAAAATTACTACGACTTTGACTCTTGGTTATTGTCATAAAAATAACGTTATTTTTGTTATCCTTTCAGGGTATCAACGTTCGTCACAAGGTGCGAGAACTGATCGACTTTATCCAGGACGATGACAAACTGAGAGAGGAGAGGAAAAAGGCTAAGAAGAACAAGGACAAATATATCGGTGAGTTAAATCAATTCTGGCTTTTGAATTTCAAATTTAGGTAAGATTATTTCGATTTAGACCCTCCATCATCATCCTCCTTGCCTTATCCCGGCATTTGCCACGGCTCATGGGAGCCTGGGGTCCGCTTTGACAACTAATCCCAAGATTTGGCGTAGGCACTAGTTTTACGAAGCGACTGCCATCTGACCTTCCAACCCTATGTGTAACTAGAAAGACCTTATTGGACTTAGTCCGGTTTCCTCACGATGTTTTCCTTCGCCGAAAAGCGACTGGCAAATATCAAATGACATTTCGCACATAAGTTCCGAAAAACTTAGGGATCATCCACATATTACGTCACACCAAATTTCAGGTTTTTGGACCCCTCCCCCCTCCTATGTCACGCTTTTTTGTATCCCTTTAACAGGGATTGTCACACTTAGTATGACCCCCCCCCCTTACACTGTGACGTAATATATGGATGACGCCTTATTGGTGCGAGCCGGGGTTCGAACCCGCGACCTCCGGAACGAAAGTCGCACGTCAACTACCAGCGCTACTGCTAGGCTACCAGCGCTACGCTAGGCAATTAAAATTTAACGAAAAGTCCGTCGGAATATGATCCAGTTCCGGATCATTAAACACATACAGGGGTTTAAGTGTTTGTGGTTAACTTAATAATTTATTTATTTAACACAAGCTTTCTTGAGGTTACCGTGGTACAAAAACTAATTCATAAACGTTTACTAAAGTTGACTAGACGTTAAAACTTGTTTGTCTTGTTCTTCTTTTTTCTTTGTATCTGTTTGTGCTTTCTTTATGTATTAATTATAGTTAGTAATAATATGACATTTAGAGACTTCATACATCTCTAACTCTATATCAGTGTATAGCTACTTTGCTTATGATTAATATTTTTAATTGTTAATATTTCTATTAATTTAATTTGTTTAATTCTAATTAATACTTTGTAATGTTGACATGTAAAAGTGCCCCCGTGGCCTATTTGTTGAATAAATGATTTTGTATTATTCCCTTTCTATAATACAAAAGACATATATAACTCCGTATAGACAGATAAAGTCTAAAAAAACGTACTTCGGAACCATAGAGAAAAAGGTACGGTGGGCTAGATGGCGTTACACCTTTGGGGACCGCTCGGCTAGATGGCGCTAATTAATTAACATTTATTTTAACACATATCAGGCTAAGATGGGCCAAATTGTCAAAACTGAGGTTCAAAAGTTTTAAGCTTGTGTCGAGAGATGATTGTCTAATAATGTCTATGCACTGTGATTACACATTTTACTGTGACAGTAACTGTCTATAATACTCGATCCTCTTTGATAATACCAATACATCTGAAAGGGACAAACGATTATATTAGCATCTTTAGTCAACGTAATAATGAATAAGGGCCAAGGGAGTTAGTCAATTTGTGTAAGGATGTCCTTATGATACATTTTTAAATTTTTTTTCTTTTGTAGGCATGTCATCGGAGGCTGGTGCCATGGGCATGCGTGGTTCAGGAGGTTGGGGCGAATACAGCGACCGCGGCGGCGGCGGTGGCAATAACTGGGGTAAGACAGTATACTTCGCTCTTTTTATTCTATTTTTAACCCCCGACGCAAAAACGACGGGGTGTTATAAGTTTGACGTGTCTGTCTGTCTGTGTGTCTGTCTGTGGCATCGTAGCTCCCGAACAGATGAACCGATTTCGATTTAGTTTTTTTTGTCTGAAAGCTGAGTTAGTCGGGAGTGTTCTTAGCCATGTTTCATGAAAATCGGTCCACTAGGTCGCGGTCGGGGGTTTTTTTAATTTTGTGGTTAGGTTATAGTTATAGTCATATAAAATATATGCAAGGTAGGTCTATGTAAGGTCTTCTCAGATGGTTTTTGAGCAGTGGCACATAATCTGGTAGCTGCTCTCACTGACCTATTATCAAAATACACCTTACAAATAAAAATTGTCCTCTTTATAAGAACAAATTAAATTATTTTCATAGAAAATGAAATAAAACTATGGAAACGGATTAAATCGTGTATAATGAATTTAAAATTCATCCCGACGTTTCGAACTCTTTACAGCGTTCGTGGTCAACGGGTGACTGAGGAAAAATTACAATGTGCAAAAGCTACCCACATACAAGAAATATTAATGAACCATGACCACAAATAATATAGGCATAATATTTTTAAGGCAGGTTTAAATACTATTAATAAGTTATGCAATATTCAAAAAAATTACCGAAACGTCGGGATGAATTTTAATTTCATTATACGCGATTTAATCCGTTTCCATAGTTTTATTTCATGAGTATCTATCGCGGTAACCGAAGACAATGTTTCATAGAAAATATTTTAATTTGTATTTTATGTAGTCACACTACTATTATACTTCGTAAACATTAAATAAATGTCATATACCAGCGTCCTCGGTCTCCGGTAAACGTAGGACGCTGGTTCGATTCCAGCTCAGGACACTTGGAGGCCTTGGTCACTTTTTCTTTGTATATTACATTTATTTCACGTTTATTGTCCTCTTTCTTGATTTTTATCCCGCCTCAAATTTTGTCACCTTAATTAGTTTAGGTAATTAAATCCCCTTTCTTCCCGTGGGTGTCGTAGAAGTCGACTGTGGGATATGGGTTAAATTGTGGCGTAGGCGAGGCTGGCAACCTGTCACTGCAATGTCACAATTTGGATTTCTTACAACCCCTTTTTGCCAAGTGGCACTGGAACTTATTAGTTCATGTGCTCTGCCTACCCCTTTATTGCGTGATTATATCGTAACTACTTTTAAAAAAACTTGTATCTTCGTCTGTCAATGAAAAGAAAATTGTAGTAAGTATGTATGGAATGCATATAGACTTACTGCGTTTTAACTTTGAGAAGCAGCGTGAGATACGAGTTAGTGACGATATGTATGTAATTAAATGTTATTTTGTCCTATTTTTAGATGAACCAAAAGAAAGACACGACGAAGACGATTACGACCGGGCAGATGATTCCGATGGCGACTACAGCCATGGGCCCAGCCACGCCAGCGCACGGAAAGCCAACAAGTAAGTATTTACCCCCTTATTCATAAACGTATTCTAAAGTTATTAAGCCGATGAAGTTCGTTTGTCCCTTTCCGACGTATTGGTGTGATAGAAAAGGACAAACGAACTTTATCGGCTTGATAACTTTAGAGTACGTTTATGAATAAGGGGGTTAAAATTTTCTTTATTGGCATCAAATTTATCGTTCTAGGAAAAGTTGGGCTGAATAAAATATGTGACAAGTTCAATCGGCTTTCAATTACTTATAACCAGCTTTTGCCCACGGCTTCGCTCGCGTTAGAAAGAGACAAAAAGTAGCCTATGTCACTCTCCATCCCTTCAACTATCTCCACTTAAAAAATCACGACAATTAGTCGCTCCGTTTTGCTGTGAAAAACGGACAAACAAAGTGACCCCCCCCCCCTAACACGTAATGTGGGGAGTGTCAACCATAACGTGTGATATATTGTTTGATAGCTATTTAAAAGTGAATAGGGGTTTACGGAAATATTTTTTTCATATTGTTAATATTTTAGGAAGTAATTGCTCCAAAAGTTTACAAAAATGTGACTGTCCCCCCTCTAACTTTGGAACCATACGTTGAAAAAATATGAAAAAAATCACAAAAGTAGAACTTTATAAAGACTTTCTAGGAAAATTGTTTTGAACTTTTGAACTTGATAGGTTGAATAGTTTTTGAGAAAAATACGGGAAACTACTGCTCTTGGCCAGTTTTATTTGTCTGTTAGTGAATGTGTTCCTTGTAAATTTCCATCTTTAAATTTATTATTGCTAATTCAATGTTTTATATTTTCAGAGAAAACGTATACCGCGACGATGGTGCGGGCAGTCCTCCGCCTCGCTCGCTCAGCTCGCGCTCCTCCGAGCGAGAGAGAGAGCGCGATACTGATGGCTACGTCAGTGCAGCCGGCCTGGGTTCTACTGGCCTGGGCTCTACTGGCCTGGGGTCTGCGAATACGTTGAATATTAGTTTGAAGAGCCCGGCTAAGACTAAGAGCAGTACGCCTAGCAAGAAAATTGATTTGGGTAAGATTATACTTATTATTGCCTGTGTGGTGACGGGTTAAGAATTTCACCACCCCCTTTCTTCCCGTGGGTGTCGTAGAAGGCGACTGTGGGATATGGGTTGAATTGTGGCGTAGGCGAGAGGCTGGCAACCTGTCACTGCAATGTCACAGTTTCGGTTTCTTTCAACCCGTTACTTATTTGCCAAGAGTGGCACTGAAACGAGTAGTTTCATGTGCTCTGCCTACCCCTTTATGGGACACAGGCGTGATTATATGTTATGTTATACTTATTAATATTTGTCTAGATGGGCCATTTTTTTTTTTTTTCAAAGTTGTCCACCCCACTTTTATTGTATCATGGGTATTTACGAGATTCTTACTTAGAATCGCGAGGTCTTTCGGTCCTGATAGGAGAAAAAAAATGTCCCAAAATTTCCATACATTTTTCAAACCTTCCATTCTGTTCCCGCCATACAAAATGTATGCAAAAATGGTAACAGAGTGGGAGAAAAACCTTGGGACACTTTTTTTCTCCTATTAGGATCGAAAGAGCTCGCGATTCTGAGTGGAAAGCACATCAAAATTTCCAAATCCAAGAAAAAAATGGGGTGGACAGCTTTAAAAAAATAGTCCATGTTTAATGATGAACTAATTGAGCGGACTGTAATTTAATAAAATATCTTTAAGACGAAATTGACAAAGATAACTCGAAATTTTAGAGATTTAAACAAACACTTACTGGGGAAAAAACAGTGCATATGTCACATACCTTTTAGCATGAGGTTCCAGTGGGTTGGTTTCAGCTCGCTTACCATCAGCCTTGGTATGCAAGGCGCACGTGCGGGCCCGGCTTACCGTCTCCTCGAGCCCAGAACTGTTCTTGGAGCAGAGCTTTCTTCCTGTCCACTTTGATAATGTGACTAGCACTGAGTTTAAACTTAATTTAACGATAATTGTTGGGAAAATGTGACTTTAACTATTTAATTAGCAATAAATGGCAATTTTAATGCAGCGACGCGTTCGCAAGTTAGATCGAGAGCGAAAAGAATGTGAGGTAATGGCTACCGGAAATGATTAGTGCCGGGCTAAACACACCGGAAGCTAAAGACAAAATAGTGTTGTTTCTTTAAAAAACCGATATTCATACGAAAGTTGAACATACCGCTCACCTAAGGGCCTGGCCACATGGGCGCGTTGCGGCGACGCACCGCAAAAATTCTGCGTTGCGTTGCCGCGCCGCCAGTTTTTGCGGCAGGAAATCTGCGGCGCGGCACCGCGACGCAAGAACTCGCGGTGCGTCGACGCACCGCAAAAACTCGCGGCGCGGCACCGCAACGCAGAATTTTTGCGACGCGGCGCCGCGTCGCCAAAACTGGCGGTGCGTCACCGCTGCTCGCAATTGTGAACTGTTGTGTTCGAATTAAACTTCGTGTCGTTTATATTTAACCCTTCTTTACTTGGTGATGGATTTTTTTCCAAGCATCACAAACATTGAATCAATCTTAGATTTAGTACAGTTTTTCACGATAAAATACTAAGCAATATTCGAATTTTTCAATATGCTATTAAAAATTATCTTTTTTTAGTTACGTTGTTTCATATTAAAAAAATGGTGATAGATTTTTAGGGTTCCGTAGTCAACTAGGAACCCTTATAGTTTCGCCATGTCTGTCTGTCCGTCCGTCCGTCCGCGGATAATCTCAATAACCGTTGGCACTAGAAAGCCGAAATTTGGCACCAAGATGAATATCAATCACGCCAACAAAGTGCAAAAATAAAAAATGGAAAAAAATGTTTTATTAGGGTACCCCCCCTACATGTAAAGTGGGGGCTGATATTTTTTTTCATTCCAACCTCAACGTTTGATATATTGTTGGATAGGTATTTAAAAATGAATAAGGGATAAGATCGTTTTTTGATAATATTAATATTTTCGGAAATAATCGCTCCTAAAGGAAAAAAAGTGCGTCCCCCCCCCCCTCTAACTTTTGAACCATATGTTTAAAAAATATGAAAAAAATCACAAAAGTAGAAGACTTTCTAGGGAAATTGTTTTGAACTTGATAGGTTCAGTAGTTTTTGAGAAAAATACGGAAAACTACGGAACCCTACACTGAGCGTGGCCCGACACGCTCTTGGCCGGTTTTTTTCATTATTTTTCCAGTGCTCAGCATATATACCACCATTCATGGTGTCATATATCTGTAAATTGTTAAAAAAAGTAAAATCATGCAATTAAGGGTTTATTGACATTTATGGAGTGCCTCTCTAATTTATATTTCCGCAATGGGTTTGGGTATATCGATGGGTAGATTTAAATAATAACATTTTTAACCCCCGACGCAAAAACGAAGGGGTGTTATAAGTTTGACGTGTCTGTCTGTCTGTCTGTCTGTCTGTCTGTTTGTCTGTCTGTCTGTCTGTCTGTCTGTTTGTCTGTGTGTGTGTCTGTCTGTGGCATCGTAGCTCCCAAACGGATGAACCGATTTAGATTGATTTTTTTGTCTGAAAGCTGAGTTAGTCGGGAGTGTTCTTAGCCATGTTTCATGAAAATCGGTCCACTATGTCGGAGTCGGGGTTTTTTTTTCAAAATTTAATTAAATTAATAATTTTATGACTTTTATGTAATTCCCAAAAGATTTGACAATTTGTAAATACATAGGTAAAGAAAATATTCGTTCTATCTGAATATGACGATAGGTACGTACTTACGTTAAAAATAGAGCGCTTTCGAACTACGTCCGATCCGAATCCGATAAATTCGTGAAAATAAAATTACGCACTATTATGGACTATGGACGGAAATCTGGCAGGATTTTGGAGTAGGCCCTTGAGGCAACCTGCTAAGATGCTTCTCTTATCATAGTCAACCTCAGGTCTGCAAGCTGGCAGCTGCGGAGCGGGGCTAAATCGACAATCGATTATATTTTTAGACGATACAGGACGGTTCAATTTCCATACCAACGCTCTCGACTATTTCCTCCCTTTTTTTCTCTCCCTCCCGTTTTTGAAGGTAGACTGATTTTTTCAACACAGATTATTCTATAAATTGAAATAGACATCATACACGAAAGAAAAAACGACAAGGCCCAAGGCAACAATTAGTGCTTGCACCTCCTATATGAATCCTTTTGCAGCATTACGATATAGCGAAAGACTATTTTTAACCCCCGACGCAAAAACGAAGGGGTGTTATAAGTTTGACGTGTCTGTCTGTCTATTTGTCTGTTTGTCTGTCTGTGTGTGTGTGTGTGTGTCTGTGGCATCGTAGTTCCCGAACGGATGAACCGATTTAAATTTAGTTTTTTTGTCTGAAAGCTGAGTTAGTCGGGAGTGTTCTTAGCCATGTTTCATGAAAATCGGTCCACTATGTCGCGGTCGGGAGTTTTATCAAAATTTTAATTTTGTTGTTAGGTTATTAAATAACAAATCAAAAAAATATTCAATAAAATAATTTGATTTGTTCCCAGTCAGATTGTTATTAATTATTAATCTTATCTGTGTTGGAACGTTTTGATATTTTTATTTTTAAAGACGCTCGAGTCAATCAAAAATTTCCAAAAAACGGCCTTTTTCATTATGGACAAAAAAAGTGATACTCAAGATTGGTAACAATTAGCCAAAAAACCTAAACGGTACGACATAGATTTGATGAAAAACGTGTGACCTGTGCCTTTAAAAAAGTAAAACAGAAAAACGTACGTCGTTTTCGTACGTGTTTTCGCTACGATCAATATGCAAATGGATAATTTAGTAGGCAAGTTTTATTTAAATCGATTAAATCGTAAATAGTGGCTTGCAGCTAAAAATAATGGAAAAACCTAGGTACGTTTTTTCGCTAGAATCTACATTTTAGTAGGAACATTTCTTAAAAATAGATTAAAATTAAACTGGTACAGATTTTTTTAATTAGCCCGTTATAGTGCCCTACTGCTGGGCAAAGGCCTTGATTTCCTCAACTCCCTCTGGTGTTATTTTTCCGGCCATGCAGTCACTCATAAAGGCGTCCAAGTCGTCTCACCATGCATGCGACAGACCAGACGTGGCATGCACAAATACACTTCAGCATGGCGGTTTTCTTCCCTACTTACTTTAATATGTACAGATCATTTCTGTCGTAGATCAATTTTAGCTGTAGACCACCGTTAACGACTAACTTACGAAAAACTAAAAAATGTTTACAGCATGTCGGTGTGTACCTTAAACAAACCATGAAAAAAAAACCGCCTCCTAAAAATAAGCGCGTTAGAAAACACGGAGAAAAAAGGAAAAAAAATAATTTTACATTGCAGCAATAATATTGATTCCGTTTAAATAAGTTTTGAAGGAGGAAAAAGAGCGGGGGTAGAGCATGGGGAGAATTTTCAGAATCTGTCAAATTACCCCATTACACACACAAACACCCTTCACTCACACTACCTCAATTTACTGTGAAAGGTCAGTGACCCTAAATTTTTTTCAAGAGTGTTATTTTGAGTTTGTAGTCAACTACTGACCTCCTTGAGAAATTAAAACTGTAAAAAAGGTAGCATACAAGAAGACAGAGAAAAAATACGCATCATCTAGCTTTCCTTCTCTGTTCATGTCTCATGTGACTTAAATTTACCTAAATATGTAGATAACGTTCCTTATTCAATTGATTGTTTATCTAGGTGTATTTCAAATTACTTTGCACTTCATTTTGCGTTACTTTTCTATACTTAGATTAAAAATCGTCAGCCTGCCTATCCCCGCAAACATTATTCAAAGACGTGTGTGAAGGGCTAAAGGCCGATACCTCCAGGCAGACAATTATGGTCGCGTGATAAATGATAAAACATCAGCCCTATCACACTATTTGTAAGTGCGATAGGGACGGCCCGATGTTATACCATTTATCGCGCGACCATGATTGCCCTGCCGGTCTTCGGAGGCCTGTGCTGTGCATTACGTATATGCGGGGTGTATTAAATTTGATACAAAAATAAAGTATGTGTATAAAATAAAAACCTAATGAATAGAGTACAGCTATTTAGCAGCAGTCATGTCAGAGACACAAAGAAAGACAGGGAATATCGACGCATATCTTATCTTATCCAATACTGCCATCGGCATCTGCATCAGACTCTTGATCTTACCCAATTTCCGAGTCCCTTCTCTTAATTTCAGTTCCTTGAGTTGAAAATGTTGAAACTCATACTTAGTATTAAATAAACCACAAATACATATAAAAATCACAATATAATTTTAAATTATGGCTTAGGCCCTGTACCAGTTGCAGTCGCCACGTCTGTAAAGCCCCTTGTAGTTTCTTTTAAATGGCTAAATACCTAGATGTCATGTCATACACATCTGTGATGTAACTGAAAATTAAAAAACATCGCTCAGAGATAAGGTTCAAATTAGCATGGCAAAAAATTTAGTGCAGTCAAAATACCATCAAAATACGAAAAAGCATATGTCAATGTCAATATCACTGCCGTATGCCGTATTTCAGGCCATAAGGGCTGTTTTCTCAAATATGAAAAAATCTCAAAAGCAGAACTTTAAATAGTATTTTATGCAACAGGCGTTTAAAGGAGATCAAAAAAGACGAGTGGCGTGGGTAACAATTTGAGGCGAAGCCGAAAATTGTTATTAAGACGCCACGAGTATTTTTTGACTCAGTTAAACACCGTTGCATACAATACTTTTTCTACGACCATGCACTTAGTTTTTAATAGGTTTCTTGAATAACTTTCGTGAAATTCACACTGTTTCCTGTATTTTGACGCAAAGGTTTGCACTGTCAGCTCAGCTGCCCAAAGCCTTCCCGCGCACGCGCGCCGTATCGTTATAAGGCGATGCCATGGTTACAGAGCCAAACAATGCGTTTTCAGTTTTTTCGATACTGCGCGCATGCGCGGAAAGCCGGCGGACACTGGCTTTGGGGAATAGACTTTTATGTAGGGTTTTAAAGATCTATGCACGACCCTGTAAATGACGAATAATAGTTCGGGAGTAGAAAAAAGACTTTCTAGGAAAATTATTTTGAACTTGATAGGTAGAACAATTTTTAAAAGTTGTACAAAAAAAATCTGAACTAAGTTTGTAACTATATGAAAAGCATTTTTTATCTTAGATTGCATATTTTATATGCATATTATCGTAACGAATTTTCTTTCAAATAAAAAGAGAATTATTAGAATAGGTTGACGGTGTCTCCGTAAACTGGGGTTACATTGACCAATTTGGGAATTTAAACTTCTCTAGTTTCTACATTTAATGGGTAATTTTTACCCATTAAATGTAGGAGTTAGAGAAGTATAAATTCCAAAATTGGTCAACGTAACGTAACTAAGGAAGAAAAAAAATGGGACCATCAACTTTTTCAGTCTTTTCCTGCTAAAAATCTAAAAAGGTAACAAAATAAGTGATATCAGGATTATTGTTTTCTGTCACGATGCCTGCACGTATGAAATGTTTCTTTTTAACCCAGTGGTTGACTGGTAGAGAATGCCTTAAGGCATTATGTCCACCATTTGTACTTATTTTTTTATGTGCAATAAGGAATAAATAAATAAATAAAATAATGTACGCAAAAAAAAACGATGTGATCAAACATAAACTGACATTGGGGTTACTTTGATACACTATATATTTTTTTAATGATAATCGAATGTAATCCCTTACAAAAGTATTTTATGTCAAGAAAAGATAAAAAAAAATGGTTCGCAGTCAAATATTACAACTCTTTAACGCTATTTTGGGGTTACTTTGATCAAGAATAAAAATTAACATCTTCGAAAAACTTTATTTGCAATTATTTCAATATTTATCACAAGAAGCGATCAAATTATCAGCCTCAACAAGTACCGTGACAAAATCAGACAATAATTAACTGTGTCATTATGGTCAATGTTACCCCATGCAAGTGATCAAAGACACCCCACAGAGTAAATCATTAGTAGTAAATACCTAGTTTGACTTTATGATACAAAATTCAATACAATGGTATAGCTAAACACATTTCTGGCAACCTAATATTCACTGTGAACCTTTTACTTTAATACCCACTACGTTAGTTTAGAAGTTTATTTAAACATGAAAAATAGCAACAAACTATGCTTATATTTTGACACGTTATCCGCACTGCCCACGACCATACTTACTTATTCACCGCGTCAGAGCACCATCTAACTATAAAGGTTGGTTAAGGGTTATCATAATATGTGTAGATTTCATTACCGACCACTCATAACATATTAAATCCTTATTTTTTGGTAAAATAAATATAATACGCTCGTGACAGGTCATATTTTGTTCGCAATCCGAAAGAGTCAACCCTTTTCCCTATTCACCCCCTTCCCGACCCTATTCACTCCAACGTTAGGGTGAGCGAAAATTACTAAATAAAACGACATATTTTCAAAGACAAACCGAAGTTCACACTGCCGGAAGATTTTTTGTGTAAAAAATTAGCATGGCACATATAAAAAAACTGCTATCGACGTTCAAAAGTCGGTTTTGGCCCTATTCACCATAAATTACGTTAGTTTATACCCGTTCCGACCCCATGAACCCAAAATCTTCAGAAAACGATGTACTATGTAGCCCAATTTTATTTGGTATTTTGGAGGTAACTAGTAAAAATAATTTAGTTTTACAATTGTGCGAAAATAGATTCTCATTTGGCCGGTTTTTTTAACCTGGCCTGGTGGCCACTGGTAATAACGTTAGCTGCGTAAGCTGAAGACCCGGGTTCGATTCCCGGCTCAGCCACCGTGGGCCTTGTCGTTTTTTCTTTCGTGTATGATATCTATTTCAATATATGTATGTATGTATGTGAACACTTTATTGTACATAAGACAAGTTAGGACATAAAAATACAGTATAGTTATGATGTACAAAGGCGAACTTATCCCAATAAGGGATCTCTTCCAACCTTTGAGCGAATTGAAAATTTATTATTTATATAAACTTGAAAAAGAACAAATCAAAAATGATTCAATAAAATAATTTTATTTCTTCCCTAGTTGTATACTTTCATACTTATGATTTTTATTTTAAAGTAATCCGTCTATATTATAGCAACCATGGGTGATTTTTGCGGACTTAAGTAGAAACGTGGAGGTAGACAGAAGTGTGATTAACATTTCTAAGTGTTAATTTCTTGTATCTAGTCTAACTACGAAGCAATACATTGACGTATAAATTGCGTCCATATACAGAGAGGTCATTCATAAAAATACCACTTTAGGTAAGTTATATATATTTTATACAATGTGACAAGCATTGACCACACATCCCAATTCACCCCTCTTCCGACCCTAATCAGCCCCTTCGTAAACCTATTCACCCCCTTTGCGACCCGATTCCCCCCATTCCTGATCCCAGTCACCCCTCAGGCCGCGGATATTTATTCATCCCGTAAAAATTCCCCAACACAGTTGCATCGCTTTCTTCATGAAAACCATTATAAAAATGAAAATATATCTTATGATTTTCTGTCATACATAAACTTTAGAAGTGTATACACATTCAAAAGGATAATGAACGATTAAAATGAGTAAAAATCCAATAAATTTGAACGTCAACTTTGACAGACATGAAACTGTAAATAAAAATGTGTGGCTTGCACATTTTCACTGTAATTTTAAATATGTAACACATTTTTTTTTAGTAACATATTGTGTATAATACTTTTCACTCAACAGATAACTGTTATTGGCCTAAGACTATGTAAAAATACCTATGTAAGTTGAATATTTACGGCTGTTGTCCTAAATACCAATAATAATAATAATAAAAAAAACATAATATATTATTTTCCTACTTTGATTGCGGAAAATAGAAGGAATATGTCAAGAAATATTATTATAATAACATTATATACCCCGGAACCCTTTTCACCCCAAATTACGGTATTTATTAAATTGTCATTATGGAAAATGTCGGAAACTACGGAACCCTACACTGACGCGCTCTTGGTCGATTTTTCTTCTTAATGCTATGTAAGAGATAATAAAAAATTACACCTCCCAATTTATAATAAGTTTTTTTTGCAAAAATAGTACATTACTACAGAGGCCGGGACAAATCTTGAGGCGGGACAAACCCCATTTCCCGCCGAGGTATGTATAGTGCTTTTCTCAAACATGGTATGAAATAAATAGAGTCTGCTGTATCTCCTAAACGGTGCGTCGTAGCGCAAAAATAATCGAATTTTCGTTCCCCTTTAACACCCCGTATACGCATATAAAAAAACAAAAAATTCAAAAAAAAATTAAAAAAAAAGACGAAAAAAATTTTTTTTGTATGAAAACGCACCCAAAATCAAATATTGTCTAGGGCCTGTACCAGTTGCAGTCGGCACGTCTATAAAGCCCCTTATATAAACCATTTTTTTTTTTAATTGGCTAAATACCTGGATGTTATGTCACAATTATCTGTGTTTGGAAATTAAAAAAGAAGACTTTGCCGGCCTTGGCCTGCAAGGTTTGTATGAAATTCCATTATCTATCAATCGTCTTAGCCGCACCTGCAACGTCATACTTCGCTGCCAATTATAAGGCACATAACATCAATATTTCATACCATGTTTGAGAAAAAATATTTATTGCTCTCCGAGACATTTTTAAAAACTCGTGACTCAATGGGGATACGACGTTTCATAACAGAGTTCCTATGATCACCTTTCTGCTCCATCATCAGATTAGATCCATGATACCATAATATTGCATTGTCACTTGATTTACATATGTGTGCAAAATTTCAGCTCAATTGGAAACCGGAAAGTGGGTCAAATTTAGCTTCTACGTTTTGACTCAAACTAACATACCTACTAACAAGGCAAGTTGAATAAAAGCTTGTACCTATAAAGGCTTCTGATACTAGATTTGCAATAAGTTTACTTGTCATAATTTAAGAACAGATGAGACAGACATATCCAATGACACAAGTCTATACCGTTTTCGTGAACTGTCAAATCACCTCATACAATTTACGGCTGTAAGGCAACCAGGTAGGGTTTATTATTGCACTTTAATTACATATTAATGATTTCTAGCCCGTAAGATATATATTTGCTTTAACAATGGATAGATATTTATGCAGGTGAAAGTGTAATTTAGGTTTTTATAAAGAATCAAATATTTTTAAGCGACCCGATCAGATATGTATGCGGATCCCTCCCACATCTACCGTCTTGCGATCGTAGCGTCGGGCCAACTGTATGGCTAAGCCGCGCTGACGCGGCGTCTTTTTCCATACAGTTGGCCCGACGCTATACGCTCGCGAGACGCTAGAAAGAGAGACGATGTTTTTGCCGGTCACGGAGCATCACAAATTTTTGCCGGGATCATGTCGTCATATACTTATGGCCCACTATAGAAAATCAGATATTTTTGCACGGCTGTTCATAGTCATTTATGCTGGTCACCAGCTGGTGTTCCATGAATATTTGGTCTAGTTGAGTGGAGAAGTGCCATTCAAAACAAGCGCTTTGTAAACAACGATGTATTTAGGTGATTTATAATTATTATTGTTTTCAACTTACGGTTACGTGTTCGCGGTATGCACAGAGTAAATCTTTAATGAAATTGAGTCATTTTTTTATATACACAATTAAATTTGAACCAGAAGCACTATACCTATACCCGCTCGCATTCCCCTTTTTTCTATTCTAAGTAAGAATCGATTAATACGTATCTGAATATGTATGAATAAATTAAATTGTAATTGTTTACATACAACCTGTGAAGTTTGGTTGACAAAATTTGACGTACTGTCATATATATTTTTAAAATGACGTACTGTTAATACCAGCGTAATGAAAATGTATTCCAATGAGTAAAACAAAACATGAAACTTTTTTAAATTTAACCGAACTAGAATGAAATCATTTATACTCATTCGGTTGTGTTCGTTATTTTCTTTAATAATGTGATATATTTTTATTTATTTTTTATGCACAAGCCATGCACCTTTAAATTTTAAATGAGATTGGATCTCCACCTGACATATTTGATTTACCCTATTTATTTTGAGCACAGTTTTACACTGGTATGGTTTTTCGTGTACGTACACTATTTTCTGTCAAAATATTTGTCAAATTTAATTGTCAACGCGGAGCGACCGGCGACACGTCTGCCTCCGATGAGCCGCTCACGGCATCTAATCGAAAGGAGAATTCTGACAGCAATGGCGAATGTATGGAAATTTTACGATAGTTTAAATTTAAGGTAAAATTTCTTTGTTGCCTTTGAGAGGAAAAATATAAAAAACCTCAAAACTTCTAGTCCATTTATCTGGCTTTTAGAATCACTTAATGTTATAACTAAAGTATTGAATTTTTTTAACAAAGTTTACTAAACGGCGACATACGTTTTTCTCATTTTAGGTCAACTTTGCGTGGGTTTATTTATTATACCTTTAATAATTAGAGATTCTGAATAGTCAAAAGTTGTAGACACACTCTTTAAGATAATAACTCCATTTATTTTATTTCATTTAATTTAGAAATGTGAGCAGCATTTGTTAAACGCCGAATGCACTTTTCGAGGATTTCGTACGACCCCCTCTTAATTTAAATTCCGTTAGGCCGTTTACACATTATCCGATCCGATATCGGATGTCGTAAGGATTTCAATGGAAAAAATACAAGATGGCGCCTGTAATGTATGGGATATCGGTCCTACATCCGATATCGGATCGGATAATGTGAAAACGCACACGATTCATTAAGTTTTGAAGGAGGAAACAGTCGAGAGCGGAACCTCGATTTTAAAGATTTTTTTCGCAATATCTTTTAACTGAGTTGTTCTGAATGGACAATTTTTTTCGATAAATCTAGTTAATAACACCTTTCCTTTCCATTTTCGCTCCTGTAGCGTCTTAAATACCTAAAAGTACTTAAACACCTAAAAGTACTTAAATACCTAAAAGAACAACCAGCGAATCACGCGCGCACACAAGGGTAGCTTAGCTAACAACTGCGACACGGCCGGCCGCCGCGGCACGTTGCCGTATCGTGCAAATGCCACATTGAGCGGTGTAGGGTTGCCAACCGTAGGTAGTATACACAAAGACAGGAAAAATGCTCTGAGGAAAATGATATGATATATAGTATTGTAAGTAATATATTATTTTGGTTCAGCGTACTGTAATTATTTTTAATTTCTGTACGATTTTTTTTGTAGGTACTGTACTGCACACAATTACACCGTCATATTTAAAATAGATACCTAAATTAGATAAGTACTCGACACCGATAGCAATAAGAAGCTGCAGGGCAATCATGGTCGCGCGATAAATGATAAAACATCGGGCCGTCCCTATCGCACTTACAAATAGTGCGATAGGGACGGCCTGATATTTTTATCATTTATCGCGCGACCATAATTGCCTGCCTGCTGTCTATAAGGCTGTCCTTTCGTCCTTCGTTCACATTAGAGATGGGCCGAATATTCGGTAAATATTCGGTATTCGGCATATTTAGTTAATCCCAGCATCTCCAGAGTTCCGACAGGTTTTCTAAATATATATTGTTTTTTTTTATTCGAGGTGAGATTTTAAAGACCAGTTCTTCGAAACTTGCTACTGTCATTCTGAAATATTCTTTGAACTTCACTTCACTTGTCTTTAATGCCACATATTTCCTTTCAAAATGAGTTCCGTCATTATTCATTTTATATATATATGTATATATATGGGTTGACCCAGCATCTTCTTTTCGTCTCCTTTTTTTTAAGCGCCTCCGTAATACGAGCAAGAGCAGAATGCGCGTAATGGGATCCATGTCTGGACTCTGGATAAAGACTGATCGTGAAGTTCTGCACTGTGTATAGTTATCGAGGCGCGGCGACGCACCGCCAGTTTTGGCGGCGCGGCGACGCGCCGCAAAAATTCTGCGTTGCGGTGCCGCGCCGCGAGTTTTTGCGGTGCGTCGACGCACCGCGAGTTCTTGCGTCGCGGTACCGCGCCGCAGATTTCCTGCCGCAAAAACTGGCGGCGCGGCAACGCAACGCAGAATTTTTGCGGTGCGTCACCGCAACGCGCCCATGTGGCCAGGCCCTAAATATGCAATATTTACTCTACAAATAGTGCTAGAGTTCGACAAACTACTTAAAAACTATAATGTTAAACTAAGTGATAATACTAGAACGACGAAAGTTAATTTGAAAGTGGTAAAGGACACAGCTTCACAACTGGTCTTCTGTACTGACCAGTAGCAGTTTGAATTGTGACCACTCTACAGACACCGTCAACTCCGGGATGTAGAGCAACGATGCGCCCAAGAGGCCATTTTAAAGGGCTTGTCTGTTCGTTAATCAACAAGACCAAGGAACCCACGACAATGTTTGTATTTACTTTATTCCATTTAGTCCTCTGTTGTAGAGTATGGACGTACTCAGCGTGCCATCTACGCCAGAAGTCTTGATGCATTTTCTGTATCATTTTCCAACGATTACAGACACTTACTTTTTTATCTACAAGATTTTCCTCTGGGACAATCGACAACGGTTCCAGAGTTAAAAAATGGCCTGGAGTTAAGGCTGAGAGATCACTAGGATCCGAGCTAAGAGGTGTCAATGGACGAGAGTTGAGCATAGACTCAATCTGAGTCAGAATTGTATAAAATTCCTCGAAGGTTAACCTTTGATTACCTACAACCCGTGCGAGGTGAGTCTTAACCGAGCGTATCCCGGCTTCAGCTAATCCGTTAAAATGAGGCGTACCCGGAGGGTTAAACGAGAATTTAATTTCTTGGGCATCAGCAGCACCTTTCATGAGTGAACCAAGATAGTTACTAGCGCCCTCAAAATTCCTACCCTGGTCAGAGACAATGTTACTGCATCGACCACGACGAGCGACAAACCGTTTAAGAACACAGAGGAAAGCTTCTGTCGACAACTCTGAAGCAAGCTCTATGTGAATGGCTTTGGTACTAGTACATACAAAAACACAGATGTAACCTTTGTACGTTTTCGCACCACGGCCACGACCGAAAGCGATATCAAATGGTCCTCCATAATCAATGGCGACACTCGAAAAAGGTTTAATTTGCGAGACGCGAAAAGTAGGCAAATTTCCCATAAGCGGCGGAGATGCCGCAGAGGGATTGGCACGAAAGCATTTCACGCAGCCTCCAATCACTGCCTGAATTGCTCGCTTTGGCGACAAAATCCAAAACGTTTGCGCAAGTAAATTTTGTAAAGTTTGGGCACCTGGATGTAAAAATCTTTTATGATATTCGTCAATTATTAAAATAGTGAGTCGGTGGGAGCGAGGCAATAAAATGGGATGTTTGACAGAAAATTTAATAGGAGAATTTGCCAAGCGACCGCCCACCCTGACAATACCCTGACTGTCAATGAATAATGAAAGCTTGCGCAAACCCTTTGGCAATGCGTTCAAACGATCCTCCCTTAATTGATTGATCTCTACACTGAAAGAAGTGAGCTGCACATGTTTTACTAAAAACATGAGAGCTGCAGTGGTTTCAGCTGACTGTAGAGATCCGACAACTTTTCCATCCTTAGCTGACCGTAAAAAACGGAAACAGTAGGCTAACACACGCTTTAATGTGAAAAGCGAGGAGAACCTGCTAAGGACTTCATCAATTAAGTTAGGATCGGCCGTCACGAGTAAGCTACAAATACGTTGTTCCTCTACAATACAGTCATTGCTTGGATCGTGCAAAGGTGAGCAAGGCCAATCCTTCTCTTCCTTTACCAACCACGACGGACCCTTCCACCAAATATCACACTCTACCAAATCTTCAGGCAGTAACCCCCTGGATCCTGCATCAGCAGGATTGTGGTGTGTACTGACGTGACGCCAGCGATCAGGAGCAACAAGATCCTGGATATGGCTCACACGATTTGCAACAAATGTTTTCCAGCGTGAAGGGCACGACTTGATCCAAGCTAACGTTACGGTCGAGTCTGACCATGCAAATATTTCCTGAACAACATAGAGAGGTTTTAATGCCTCTTGTGTTGACTGCATCAGGTCTGCCAACAACACGGCAGCCTGCAGTTCCAATCGAGGAATTGATAATTTACGCAGAGGCGCAACCTTACTTTTGGCACAGCAAAGCTCTACAAAAGTAGAGCCTTGTGTGTCATCGACACGACAGAAGACGACAGCAGCGTAACCACGCTCCGACGCATCACAAAATCCATGCAATTGTAATGAAACAAACGAATGGATGATGCGACGGGGAATAACGACAGATTTCAACGACGGAAGTTGATCGGTAAATTTCATCCATTCTGATGTGATTGCTTCTGGAACATCATCGTCCCATTGCACCCCAGATGACCACAAGACCTGCATTAAATATTTAGCGTGAAACGTGACAGGAAATAAGAATCCTAGCGGGTCATATATGCGCGCTATATTCGATAAAATAGTACGTTTAGTACATTTCTGATCACGTGGTGTTGCAACCTCAAATTGGAACGAATCTGTTTGTGGACGCCATAACAATCCCAATATTTTAAGGGACAAATCCGAAAGTTCATCAAAATGTTTAAAATCACTCGAATACAACTCAGAAGATGGAAGGTCAACGATAAAACCTTTATGGTTGGAGGTCCATTTTCTCAAATGGAACCCACCCGACGACAAAATTTCAGATAAATCTGATCTAATTTTTAAAGCTTGCTCAATAGAGTCAGCGCCTGTCACGACATCATCAACATAAATGTCTCTCCCAAGCACTTGTGACCCTTCAGGATAGGAGTCAGCAGTCTCCTCCGCTATCTGTGCTATTGTGCGCAAAGCTTGATACGGAGCCGATTTCACACCATAAGTTACCGTCCGCAAACGATAGTCTTTAACTGGGCCGTCAGTCGAAGGTCGCCACAATATCCGCTGATACTCAGCGTCCTCGTTTGGCACGAGGATTTGACGATACATGGCCTTTATGTCACCCGTAAAGACTATTTTATGCCATCGAAACCTAGTAAGGACATCAAAAATATTAGTTTGTAACTTAGGTCCAGCTAGTAGTGTATCATTAAGCGAAATCCCATTGCTGTCACGACAACTTGCGTCAAAAACGGCTCTCAGAGGTGTACTGACAGATTCGGGGCGCAAAATACCATGATGTGGGATGTAATTAAAATTCCCGACACTAGAGACAGGCGGCGCAACCTGCTCCATATGACCACTGACCTCATACTCTTCCATAAAGGAGGCATAAGCTTTACGAAAATCCGCATGCTTTGTAAGCTTGCGTTCCAACGAAAAAAATCTCCGCATTGCAATTTCACGAGTGTGCGAAAAGGTAGGCTTGTTCGAAGGATCGACGAAAGGTAGAGGTACCTCGAACCGGCCTTCACTCGTGCGACAATAATTTGCACGGAAGTTATCTTCACATAGTTGATCCTCTTTCGACAAGATAGGTTTACTCGGACCACAAATATTTTCTAGTTCCCAGAACCTTTTAAGAGAATCATCCAACGACAGCGACAAGTTTGATTGTGAAGCATTCGACACGAAAAAACAATCTTTCCGACAATTAGTGAAAGATTGTGTACGAGAGGCATAACAGTCACCCATCAGAACCCATCCGAAAACAGTCTCCAAAGCCTTTGACTGCCCCTTCCGGCCCTCCTTCTTACCACTTAAAATGGAAGATGCAAAGATCTCTGCATTTAAGAGTAAATCTATTGGGCCCGGCTTCGCAAAGTCAGGGTCAGCGAGAGGTAGACCTTGAATGTGATGCCATTCCGATGTATTGACTCTATAGTATGGTTGCTCCGGACAGATAACTGGAAGCACTGACGCTTGGAAGTCAAAATTAACCATTTCTGATCCAATAGGTTTAACAGAGCATGATAACATACCCTTAGGTGCAACTTCAGATAGTCCAATTCCAGTAATTGGCTCGCTAGTATCATCTACCTGTAAACCTAATCTTTGAGCACAGTCATGGGAAATAAAATTGACACCACTAGCACCGTCCAAAAGAGCACGAGCTATTTGATAATTACCTGAACTATCCCGAACAGCTACCCGAGCAGTAGCAAATAAAACTAATCCATTACTTTGGACCGACGTCAAAGTCACTTTGCTATTTAAACCGCTCACCGTTGGCTGAGGTGCTGGTTCAGCCTCTGGTGAAGCCGGTTCCTTTTTTTCAAAGTGTAACAAAGTGTTGTGGGAACAACCGCATATACTGCACCGACAATCCGATCGACATTGTTTAACTTTATGAGTTTTGGAGAAACAACAAACACACAAGCCCTTGTTTTTCACCACCTTGAACCGCTCCGAAGTGTCTAAAACTTTAAATTTTTTACAATTTTCTAAGTTATGCAGTTCAGTACAGAAAACACATATATTTTGTTGTGTGGCAACTAGTGTTACCTTGCCTTTACCTTTAATGGCACTTGTTACGGGCTTAACCTCCGTTACTTCCAGAGCGCGGACTTGTTTTTCAACAAACTCTTGTAGCAATTCAAACTTTGGAATTTCATTGGAATTGAACTCGAGGAGGAAGGCCTCCCGAGTCGCCTTGTCCAATTTTCCCCACAACAGATGAAATAACATAAAGTTTTTATCGGGTAAGTCGAACCTTTCTAACACTTGTAATGTTTCTCTAAAAACACGATGAACTTTTTCTAATTCAGTTGAAGACTTGGTCTTCACCTGTTCACAAAGTAAAATCTTTTCATAGTACCCAAAGGCAATTTGCCGTTTTCTATTGTAAAAATTGTTTAAAGCATTGTAAGCATCCATGTAACTGTTGTCCGAAATTGGGTAATTCTTAATCAAATCTAAAGCCTTACCTTGACACGATGTCATAAGATAATGCAGCTTTTCAATGTTCGAAATATTCCTTTTATGAATTAAGGAATCAAAGAGTTCCTTAAATGACAACCAATTGTGCAAGGAGCCATCAAATGGTTTCACAACAATTTTAGGTAACTTCGCTGAATTATTATCACTACTATCTTGTTTGTCAACAGTTTCATGTTTGCTTGTAATGACAGGCTCAGCTTTCCTTAACCTTGTCAAGATTGACTTTACTTTTTGTTCAAAATCGACAGTAACCGAGAACTCCGTATTTACATCCTTTGTTTTCTTCATTATAGCCTTTTGGGCACGATGAAAGTCTTCAACTATTGGGTTTAAGTCGGCCGCGACATAACCCTCTAAATCTATACAATCAAAGATTAACTCTAACCGCATAACCGCGTAATTGCGTTCAACCCTATCCATGTCAACGTCTCTATTGCTCACATCAATGTCCGACATTTTTCACGTAATAATCACTGTTGATTTATCGAAAAACGAGAACGAAAATATAAATAAACAGTTTACGTTACTCAATTAAATTAACTTGTTGACTTTGACAATGACAGATGAGATGACAACCGAATTGTTGCCATACACCAAAGCATAGACTAAGACCGAACGAGATGAGCGGATTGAACGAACTGTCACACTGCTACCAACCTAACTAAATTCTACTATAAAAGTCACACTTCCGGTCAGCCATTAACCGAATCGAGAATTAAAAGTTTTACCCACCAATTTATTAGAAAAATATTACGACACGACAAATTTGATATTTTACTAAAAATAGGTAACTTTTCAACGGATCCGGCCGAAGGAACAAATGTTTAATGATGAACTAATTGAGCGGACTGTAATTTAATAAAATATCTTTAAGACGAAATTGACAAAGATAACTCGAAATTTTAGAGATTTAAACAAACACTTACTGGGGAAAAAACAGTGCATATGTCACATACCTTTTAGCATGAGGTTCCAGTGGGTTGGTTTCAGCTCGCTTACCATCAGCCTTGGTATGCAAGGCGCACGTGCGGGCCCGGCTTACCGTCTCCTCGAGCCCAGAACTGTTCTTGGAGCAGAGCTTTCTTCCTGTCCACTTTGATAATGTGACTAGCACTGAGTTTAAACTTAATTTAACGATAATTGTTGGGAAAATGTGACTTTAACTATTTAATTAGCAATAAATGGCAATTTTAATGCAGCGACGCGTTCGCAAGTTAGATCGAGAGCGAAAAGAATGTGAGGTAATGGCTACCGGAAATGATTAGTGCCGGGCTAAACACACCGGAAGCTAAAGACAAAATAGTGTTGTTTCTTTAAAAAACCGATATTCATACGAAAGTTGAACAGTCCAGATAGTGGGGAGTCAAATACAACAACAAATCGTCACTACTTTTAAAAAAACTTGTATCTTCGTCTGTCAATGAAAAGAAAATTGTAGTAAGTATGTATGGAATCAGGGTGTCCACTTTCTGGAAAGTCAGGGAAAGTCAGGGAAAAGTCAGGGAAGCTCATAGTGGTCATGGAAAGTCAGGGAAAGTCAGGGAAATTATTCGGAGGTCAGGGAAAAATTTGGCACCAAGAAAAAAAATCAAAAAGTATTGAAAAAAATTATATGATTTCTTGGGTTGGCCACATCCATGACACCAAAGATGGATGCCCGGTAGTAATTTTAAGGCAACTTAAACTAAAATCCATAATCCTACGGACCAAATTGACAAGTAAGTGTGAACAAATGTTGCCACAGTTTGGCCAGTGTCGTTCTTATCGATATTAAAATTATTATTACACCGTAGATTTAAGGTGCACCCAGACGATACAATCAAATTGGCAATTTGATATTTTAATCAATATACCAACTTTTTTTGTGATTTCGACAGATCGAAAGGTCTGTAGATTCCTAATTAGATATAAAATGTTAATTTCAAACCAGCAATAATGTAAATGAAATTTATATATTTATTATGATAGTTTATTGAATCTTTACAAATGAATTATTACAATAATTATTGTGTTACAGCCGAAAGACGAAAAGATTGTGTAAATCACATAATAAAAACCGAGGACAAAATGTTACAACTCGACCATTTAGTGTACAATGTCTCGGATCGTTTTATTATAAATGTAACTGATGATGATGATGATGATGAAGATGACGAAATAACGGAGCTTGGAAATGAATAATATTTTATAATAAAGACTACTCATTGTCGGACAACATATTTTTTTTACTTACTGGTTTGGATACCTTTTTATGCTATAAAACTAGTGGGTAAAAACGCATTTTATCCATCCACTACCTCGAAAACCGAACAAACCAAAATGTTTACCTTGTATTTAAAAGTAACATTCGTATTTTTTTGATTTAAACTAGTCTGTTATTTGTAGTTTACAACTTGTCGATATATTGTTATCGACATATACCCTTCACTATTTTTATTTCACTGTTCCTGGTAACATTTCATATGTCAGTCATTTGTCAATTTAGTCCGCAGAATTGTGAATTTTAGTTTAGAATTGTCTCTTTAGACTTTTTATGATAAATAAATGTAGTCCATCCCAGTGATTGCTAATGAGGGATATCTTCATGCTTGACCTTAATTTATCAGGCCCAAAATCCAGTTTTTTTTACATTGCGTGCCCCACCCACATATTCCAAAATGGCGAGGGGGTCGGGTATGAATTCAGTTATTGTGATTCAGATTAACTGGAAAGGTGCTTTTGCTAGGGCGACGTGAAAACGACAAAGACAAAGTTATGTCGCTGTCCAAATCCTAAGTATCTAATCTATCCGATCCGACAATCCAAAGCGGAGTTCCTTAAAAAGCCAATGGCCCAAAATGTCACATAGATGCGCAATTTTGTATTAGTCAAAGGAGCATAGGAGGATAATAAGCGTGATGATTAGAGAACTTTAAAGCACTTGGAAACCTAAAGGCATGTAGTGGCAAAACACCTAAATGGGCATCCCGACGCTGACAACAGAGAAAAAAATTCGCGCTCGCTACGCTCGCGTTTACTATTTCTACACAGGTTATATATTTTTGTTACTTAGTCAATACTTCGCACTCACTAGACGCTCGAAATCTCGTTTTCATTTCAAGCCTGCTTTCCTGACTCTGCTCTGATAGGTTAGGTACCCCATTTTGTTTGCACATAATATATGTATGTGTATGTTGTATGTACATAAAAACTACTATCAGCCCCAGGGCCGTATAAAAGGGGAAAAATTTTCGCGCTCGCTGCGCTCGCGACTTTTTTCTGCTTGGCCTATCCAAGGGCGCCGAAACTCAAACTCACTTTACCCTGATATGCCTCATTGAGAGTGCACGGGCCGGCACTGGTATAGCCAAAAGTAAATGGCGATAATTCCAACTACATTTTATTTCATTAAATACCAAGAACAAATTAAATTACTTTCATAGAAAATATTTTAACTTGTTATTTTAAGTAGTAACACTACTATTATGTTCTAAACATTAAATAAATGTCATATACAAAGAAAAAATGACCAAAGCCTCCAGTGCTCCGAGACATTTTATTTCGTTAATGTTAGTCTTATAAGACCAAAAATTAAAGTTTAATAGTTAACATAAGCTGCCAGAGCTCAACGAGGGTGCGGTGTGCTGATGACGGGATAACTTACGGAACTAACTTGTTCCGTCTATTGTCCTTTGAGTCGTCGGCAAGCCGAACCCTCCTTAGAACTTGTACACTCCTTTTTACTGTGTACTTAACACAGCAAAAGGGAATGTACAAGTTTCTAATGGGGTGGCAACGCGCATGTGACACTGTTTGAGTTGCAGGCGTCCATAGGTTACGGTGACCGCTTTACATCAGGCGGGCCGTATGCTTGTTTGCCACCGACGTAGTATTTAAAAAAAAAAAGGAAAATAAACCCCGGGTATAAAAGTATGAACTGCCTTGCAAATTTTAATATTTCGTACTTTAGAAAACAAACATATTCCAGAAAAAAATTGGCTGTGACAGACGGACAGACAGATGCACGAGTGATCCTATAAGGGTTCCGTTTTTCCTTTTTGAGGAACGGAACTGTAAAAAAAATGCTTTTTTTCGGTTTTTTTTTAAGACAGAAAAATATGTTTTTTGCAACCCTAAGCAAATGTCATCGTAGAATGAAAATAGTCAGGGAAATTTTCTGAAATGGTCATGGAAAGTCAGGGAAAAGTCAGGGAATTTTTTTTGGGTTTAGTAGTGGACACCCTGGGAATGCATATAGACTTACTGCGTTTTAACTTCGAGGAACAGCGTGAGATACGAGATTTTTTAAAAGTAGTGACGAAATGTACAAGTAGTCTTCCAAATGATCATAAATTATCTTATTGTAGTTTGACTGTAGTTTGGCGTTGAAACTTGGAGTTTAAAAATCCCTAGATAGGAAAAAGATTGATGCTTTTGAGATGTGGTGCTGGAGAAGAATACTCAGGATCCCATGGACTGCTTTTAGAACAAATGAGTCAATACTGCGAGAACTGAATATCACCAAGCGGCTCTCAACTATTTGTCAGAAGAGAATACTCAAGTTCTTCGGGCATATCATGCGTTCTAAACGGCACACTCTTAAAGGAACATTATGCTCGGCAAAGTCGAAGGCCGACGCTCCAGGGGTGGAATACCGCTAAGGTGGGCTGAGACCGTGAAGAAAGCTTGTGGTTCCATGCAGATGGCAGTCCATATGGCACTAGACCGCGTCAAGTGGAGAGAAATCACTGTTGGTCACGATCCTCAGCCATGAGGGAACGACTGAGAAGAGAGTTTGACTCATTGACAATTTTCGTATAAATAGACATGTAAATTTTGTTCAACGTAATTTAAAGTAATTGTGTTTTAAATGTGGTACGTTTTGTTTAAGAACGCCACAAACATAAACATAATGGTTGAATTAAAGATATTTCCGTTTCAGGCGCTGCCGCGAGCTACGGCAAATCCGCTGCCGCCCCCGCGCCCGCGCCCGCGCCCGCTCCAGTAGCAGCCACCACCCAGTCGCAACAACTATTAGACGACTTGTTCAAGACCTGTCCCGCGCCCGCTCCAGGCAGCGAAACTGCGACACAGGGCGGACTTCTCGAGGATGACTTTGATCCCAGGTATTAATTTAAAAAAAACTTTAGAAACTTTCTTTATAGTTCAGTCACACCTCGGACACTAGCGATCAAATGTATGAAAGAGGCGCGTTCCCAAACACAGTCTAAGCTCGTGTAGGTGAACGCGTACCGTGCTTGTATAAGTGAGACATGACAGGCCAACTGGTCGCGTTTTTGACATGCGGTAACTGAGGTAACCGAGACGGGGTGAGGGACACTTTCAGCGGGGAGCGGGAGTGGCCATACTGTACGATAGTACTCTTTATTATACTGTGCCACAGAACAGAACCAACAGAGACTTAAGTCTCTCAAAACTGTTGCGGACTTCTTGAAGATGATTTTGATCCCAGGTAATATTATTATTCAAATCTCAAAGTATAAGCCAATTATTAGCCGTACATTAGTAATAATAATAAGGTTCAAATGTGGTGTCATAGCCCAGTATTTAGTCCATCACTTTCATCCAATAGCCCAGTTCATTTTAGATTCTATTAAGTCTCAAATAGTCCCATGATACGGGCAAGGGCAACATCCGCTCGGTGTACCCCTTACATTTCATTAAAGTGTCAAAAGGGGCTCTACGCGTTGGCTTCGGCTCCGCGCACGCCTCCCAAAGGTCCGGAACTCCATTGTTCCTTGATAATGATGGGAAAGGTTCAAATGTGGTGGCACACACCCAAACACGACAAATCAAGATATATCCCGGGTAAGATAAATAAAAACCAAGAAAAAATTATAAGAAATTTAAAATATAGCACTATCTTCGCTGGATGGACATGTTGAGAAGACCAGTCAGAGATCTACAGTAAAATGGACAGCTATGGTGCACAAAAAAAATTGTAGTTTGATCAAACCACGTATTATTATTCATATACAAACAAAGAAAAAGAAGTCATAAACCATCTAAAAGTTTTAGTCATGTGTCAAAACATGGCAGTAAATGTACTGTGACTATCACTTGGTCAAACTTTAAAAGTAATCTTAAATTTATCCCACCAACTTGCCTATTCCAGAGCCGAAGACCCAAAACCGGCAGCACCCAGCTCCACCGAGTTTGGAGACTTCACCAATGCCTTCGGGGCCCCCGAACCTGTCTCCAATGATGGCTTTGCTGACTTCAGCAACGCCTTCACCGGAGCACCCACTAACTTCACACCTGCCTTTGGAGCCCCGGCTAGCAATAACTTTGGAGCTCCGGCTAGCAATAATTTTGGAGCTCCGGCTAGTAATAACTTTGGAGCTCCGGCTAGCAATAACTTCGGGGTGCCCGCTAGTAATAATTTTGGATCTTCTATGAGCAACAGCTTTGTGGGAAATGTTACTACACCGGTTAATAATAATGCTGGTGAGTACTCTTTACTTACTAAGGGCCACTTGCACCAATGAAAATGGAGGGTTTTTTTTTTCTTTCTGCTTTGGCTTTTACTCCCTGCCAATTGCACAGGGTGAATTTGCCAATGTCAGTGTTGGCTTGGTGTTACCGTATTGTTGACTTTCACACGTGAGGAGAATGTTCGGTATTTTTTTTTTTTAATTTATATTTTTTGATGAAGGATGTGGAGGGAAAACCTTAAACAAAACATTTGTTATCACTGACAAACACATGACAACACTTACACAAAATGATTAGCGAAAAAGCGGGAAGCGGATGACAGTAGTTAGTAATGCCATGAAGGAAATGGAAGAAAAGAAAACCATATTATATGTATAATAGAAATAAATGAAATAATAGACTAGAGAGAAATTGAGTTAACATTATTCATAGAACCCATCATTTTATATGGAATTTGACAGTTGACAGCCCACTAACCCTGAGTTAAGTGGTTGGTGCAAGTGGGTCTAAGAGTTTGTAATAAAAATAGAATAAATCGCTTATCATGTGATTTGCTTGTGTCTTTTAATCTTTATACCGACCTATCAAACCGATAAAGTGTAACTTTTTCCTAGGAAACGAAACAAATGGTCGTTTGTGGATGAAAGTCAAGGGGAAATTCAAAATATATGATAGATGGCAGCACCATCTCTCTCGCTATATCGTGCAAGCACAAATTGCTCTCCCTTAGAGTTGGTCAAAGGCGCCTAGCCTTCAGAGATAAGAGATTAAACTAGCAAGACAAATCTAAGTCCTTTTGTTATCCATGCGTTCCTGGTAGGTTTAACACTTTCGAAACCGGGCTCTACGCGGCGCTACGACATTTTCGCTACATACGGGGAAACCCATGTAATCGGCTACGCTTCTACGAGCGGTGTGCCCGACAGTCGGGTTCTTGGTAGCGAAAGTGTTAATTACATGCTTGATTGTAATAAACGGAAAACAGAGACAAATACGAACAAGACAAACAAACGCAACGGAGCAAGACAAAGACGAAGGAAACCCTTTTTGCACTACATCTGTATAAAATTGTTAATGACTTACGTTTCAACCTCAACTCTATTTAATTATTGTCCCATACTGACATTTAAAAAAAAAAATTCCATTTTTCAGCACCCGCCCCGGCATCGAACCTAGACCTGCTGAGTGACCTGGCCCCTCCTCCGATGACCCCGATGGGAGGCTTTACCGACCTGGACTCCCTCTCATCACAGCTGTCTGAAGTCACACTACAGCCCACACCGACTGGTGAGTTGTACACTGATTTCAATATTATTATAGTCGGTCAACCATATCTACATTAAAAAATAGGCGGCACATTAGAAAAATGTTGAGCTCACTGGGCAGCTGGCTTTATAAATAGCTTGCCTTTTTAAACCTTGTTGTTGGTAGAATCAGGGGCGGCTCACTCCGCGATTGTATCGCCGCGCTACAAGTACATGCCGGCGGCCGCGAGTTCGCGGCCTAATCAGGGGTGGAGCGCGTTCTCACGGAACGCACGTTCGCACTTTCTATTGTTACTTTACATCGCGAGTTTTTTTAAGGTTCATATGCGATGTCCACGTGTGGAATAATGCATAGTTAAATAGACATCATGAATAAAATAGGACAATCTTACACAGATCTTATTGATTAAGTCCTACGGAAATGTTCAATAAGGCTTGTGATGCTGAAGGCTTAAACAAAAATATAAAAATACTGTATTGTATACCTAGAAAGTACCCAAAACTTGAATATAGTATAACATTTTATCTGAGAATTAATTCGTTTTAATCCATAGGCAACCCTATCATCCGACGCTGCGCACGTGCGGCTCGTTTCTTTGTTAGAATTTTGTAGGCATTTAAAAAGGCGGCATTTCGTGAACATCAAAGCAGTGGGCCTTCTGTACTTGTACTATTATATATTCTGTGGTAGAATCATCAACGACCCAGGCTAACGGCTCAGCCACGACATTGGTCTAAGCGCGACAGCGGTGAGCGGCAGCCATACGTGCGAATGAAAAGTCCAATCGCTGTGTCTCGCTCCAATGTATGGCCGCCGCTCACCGCTGTCGCGCTTAGACCAATGTCGTGGCTGAGCCGTAACACTTAAATATTGATTGAAAATATAATTCCCATCGAAAATTTGAATTTCGCGCCTTTTTTAATGGCAAGATTTGGTTGACCTGTACATAACTTATTTTTATTTAGAGAAATGGGACTTGGTAGTTTGAAACTAACCTCCGACGTTTCGAAGGCGTTGTCCCCGTGGTCTTGGAGTAGGTTGTTATCTCCGAGACCACAGGGATAAGATTGTCCTGAAAACGTTGGTGGTTCATTTCAAAACGTAATTGTACGCGTTTAAGTCCCATTTTGCTAAATCGGTATCGTCATTTTCTCATTCGTTTTTTGCAAATTTCTTAAATTCGTCCCATTTTGCTTTCATCCACCATCAAAATTTAAAAAATATATATTCGTATGTAGTTTTACATAATCATAAAAGCAATTTTTTGTAATTGCTATCTTGCACTCATGTTATTTTTAAGATCATCCTTAACTATTTCGTTTACTTTCTGACGCTCAAAAGTACAATAAAATCAATAATATTTATTTACTGACTCAAAAATATTTATTTACTGAAACAATTTTATTGGTGTTAAATGTTACATTTGATTTAGGTTTAATTCGTACCAAAATTAAACAAAAAAATCTTTGATGTGAGAACCTGCTTGCTGCTTGCGACTTTACTTATACATCTATTATTATTTTATAAATTTATACGTTCAAAACATACTTGACTCCAGTCTGCATGAAACGTCACATAAATGTAACTAGTGTACATACAGTTTTGGGCATATTCAGGTCTTTTCCATTTGCAGACAATGAAAAAAAGAAAATCGACCTCCGCAGAGAGTTACGAACACTAGTAGACGCTTTACATGGACTCGAGCGAGTGAACTCAGCCAGCCAAGCGAAAAACCTGGCTTTGTACCTTGAAGATCTTCTCAAGATCCTCCCCGGACCCATCACAGTGCAAAAGCTAAGCCGAATCGATGAGAAAACCTTCAACGATGAAGTTCTGGAAGTGTTTGTGCAGTGTTTAAGCAGTGTAGTGCGTGTTTTAATATCATCCTGGCCGCTGTTCAAGAACGAAATCTCAAGATTGTTCACCGTTGAAGAAAGTTTTGAGGTTAGTCAAGAAACACTTGCAGTTTTATGCGGATTTTTGAAAAATGAAATGAACGAGGTAACTTTAAACGCTTTGGCGTCAATTTTGACTGATTATGTTAAAAGTGATGCAGTTTTGACTGCTATTATTGACTGTAGTAGTGTCAAATTTGATGATAAAAGTGAGCAGTATAAACTGCAAAATGAATGGGAGAGCTATGTTCAACTTTTAGTTACATTACCAGAAAGAATTGCTAATAAATTGGAGAAAAATACGCCAAAGAATTTCTCGCATGAGAACTATTCTTACAATTTGATCTTTCACATTATAAGAGCCATGGATTTCATGACTGAGTCCAGTTACGCACAAAACATACAGTATGATATTTCATACTTGTCATTTTTAGTCTCGAAAGTGATTATTAATTATAATATGAGCGGAAATTCAGACGCCATATTCAAATTTATAGACACACTTATCGCTTGGTCGACCAATGAAACTGATACTATGTTTATTAGACGAAAACTCGTACAAAAAATGTTCTTTCATCTAAACAGACAAGCTATAGATTTTATTTCACTAACTTTACTACACAGATCACCCATAGACTATAACAAGTCGGAACAAGCAATCTTGCATGTCCTTGGAGACAATTTCGATAAAAATAAAGACTGGAAAGAAATACTAACATATAGAATACCATTATTCATTCAACCCAAAGACTACAAAGATACAACTATACCAGAAAACTTGATATATTATCTGTCTACTACAAAAGACAGCAAAGTTTTGACTGAATTAGTTTTGAAATTAAGTAGAGTCTGGTCTGACGTGAAACACTCAAATGTAACTAACATAACACAACATATGTACACATCACAGTTACTGATTCTTGCTATCAAATATTGTGTTCTCATACATATGGAGAACAAAGAAAACTGGTCGTTAAACGAATTAAAAACAATCCTTTATAAAGGCATGTCAAAACATCTTGATGTGATGTCGCAAGAATTCAGATGTATCGGCATGGCCACTATTGAGATTATACTAAAATTATTCGCAGAAATAGACGATAGTGATAAAGCAGCTGAAAAACTAAGCTTTGATTATAAAGAAATGGGACCAAATTGCGTTGAAATATATAATCAGCTCAAAGAATTAACGCATAAATGCATAACAGATAGTAAGAAAAAGATTCCTAAAGATTTCAAGCCGAAATCCATAGATTTGAAAGGGATTCTTGATCTGATTGCTTTGAAAGTGATTGATGAAAGCCATAGATCAGTCCATAATAATACGATAATGACCTGTGCTGTTAAAAGCCCGGAGCAAACTAAAGAAATCGTCAAAACGATAATTTCTGTCAAACTTGATGCATTAGATAAAAGTAAGACTTTGTCAGAGGATCTAGACTCGGATGACGATCTACAGCCGTATGATATGTCAAATGACATAGCAATAGCTGATAAGAATAGACCAGCATATGTCAGAGATTTAATAGAGCCCATAACTGAAGCTAAAGATGCAGAAATATTCGAAACAGCAGTAGAATCCGCTGAAGAGTTAATCACTAAACAGCTTAAAAATGAAGATCCAAAATTAGCCGTAGAATTCCTAGATCTCTTCATACATTTGGATGCGAAATTCCATGTAGACGATTTTGATAACATCAAATTTAATACAGCAGTTGCTGTACTCTGCAGTCACCCTAAAATTTGCGCTGAGCATATTTGCAAAGAGATTCATACTGATGTTGGAAGATATTCTATTGCGACTAAAATATTTATGCTAGATGTACTTTCTGAATCAGCCAATAGGATCGCTGATGTCAGACCTCAAAGTGAACCAAAATTGGTTAAACCTGATGCTGTAAATCAAGAAGAAGAAAATATATCACCAGAAGAAGTTATACGACGCAGACTTATACAGAAAACTAGGTATTTCCACTCAAAACGACCACATCCTTTTGCTAAAGCTAAAAAGAACCAATTTGCAGCAGTCTCTGACAGTTTTTTCTATCCATTAGTCGGTGGATTTGGAATAAGACAGCTATCCCTAAGCCATCAAAATCAAAAACAGGACATCGACAATATACTTCTATTCAAATATCTATCCGTGATCGGGAACATAGTTCTAGCATCGAAGAACTGTCCGAAATGTCCAAGTTACTGCTGGGATGTCGTCCAAATGATTCTATATCTCCGCTACACACCGGACCCAAAAATACAGTCATGCGTCATGGCGATGCTAGCGAGTGTGCTCATAGTATTACCGCAGTCTATACTTCGAAGTGAGTTTGTAAAACCTATGACAGAGCTCCGCGCCTGGTTAGACGATATGATCCAATTTGAAGTAACTTCCCGTTTAAATAGCCCTAAATCTGAAACAGCTATATTCGCTGCCCAAGTGATGTCTTTACTTGATAATAATCTAGGTGGTGTAAGTTTGTTGGAAGATTAGAGTTTGTGTACAGCTTGGCCAGAAACGGTGGAGGATAAGTGCAAGCAATGCTCGCGGTTGCTAGGCAACTACGAGGTGTTTTGGACGCATGATATGCCGATTTCGTCGTATCGTAAGGTGCGTAAGTAAATTCGTCCGGGCTGGTTTTGGAGACAAAACAATATATTAATTTACTTTTTACATGTGTAACTATGATGGTTCATGGCCTAAAATCGAGAAATTAAAACTATTTAAAGCCATTTAAATATACTAAATTATAGAAAAAATGGGTGCTATGAAAGTTTTAGAGATGTTAATTGAATGTTTTTCGTAAATAACACTCAAATGAGAATATTTTTGGTATTAAATTTGAAAATTAACGAAATGAGACAAAATTTTACTTTTTAAGTATTATTGTATGAAGTATTAAGCATTAACAAGAATTTTATTTCATTACAAAAATAGTACTTAGTATTCCACCGATGTCACGATTTCTGTTCCGAATAAAAACAATGTTCTATCAAAAGTATGGTTTTTAAATATTTTTAGGATTCCGTACCTCTAAAAGGATAAACGGAACCCTTATAGGATCACTCGTGCGTCTGTCACATCCAATTTTTTTCCATGTTTTGTCTCGACCACCACCGCTCCGCTACCGTCGACCAAGCTGTACTATAATGATAGCTATTATACGCCATGCTGTAATAGCAAGCTGCTGGCCCAAATGTCTGATGTCTAAAGACTCTGAATTTATCGCCTAATGTAATCTAGCTGTAAGAAAACTGTATTTTGTGTGATTGTACAATAATGTAAGACATTGTCATTTAGTCATTTATAAATTAGTCTTAATATTAGAACTGTGTAGTAGAAATTCTCATATTGTTCCATATTTGGCCGTTATAAAGTCTACTGACAACTATTGTCGTTCGAATTGAACAAATATTTTATCCATACTAATATTATAAATGGGAAAGTGTGTGTTTGTTTGTCCGTCTTTCACGGCAAAACGGAGCGACGAATTGACGTGACGTTTTTAGGTGGAGATAGTTGAAGGGATGGAGAGTGACATAGGCTACTTTTGTCTCTTTCTAACGCGAGCGAAGCCGCGGGCAAAAGCTAGTATGTCATATGCGGTAAAAGGTTAACCCTTTGATCGCCAAAGATGTCAACGGAAGCCTACAGGCGTAGAAGTAGGATGTCAAAGAAATATCAAAAGTGCGACCAAAACTGGAACAATTTGCGTTTATTGGACTAGGTTCACGAGGACGGGCTTAACGTTCAAAGGGTTAAATTCTATAATGTAGTAGTGTTTTAAAAATGTTTGGAAAATGACTGAAATTAATGTGATGGCTATTTGGAATAAAAATTCATGTTAATTTGTTTTACCTTCAAGAATTATGTGTGTGGAATCTGTCAATCAATGTTTAAATTAAGTGAGATACGGTTAATGTTTAGAAATATGCAAGTTTTCAATTAAGGTTCAATGTTAAACATTACAATTACATAGTGTTCTGACCCAGTGTTCATCTATCCACTTTACACATTTTGATAAATATAGACAAAGCCATATCGGATCATTAAAGTTGACGCGCGGTTTCATAAGATACGAGTTAAATCGAGCGTCTCTGTGAATGAAATGATAATTTTGTTTGCCTTCTTACTGCAAAGTTAGCATGGTTAGGTTTCAGTGAAATAGTAAAGTAACAATTTTGGCAAAATAAATGTTATTTCGTATACAATTGGATCGTTAGTACGTACAAAACGTACGTTAATACGTATTTAAAAAATTGGTTGTAATATGATACTAAAATTTAAAAAAAGGATGTTGTGATTTTAGTAAATAAGGCAACTTACGTTGAAACTAAGATAAAAAAGTGTGAAATAAAGCTGTGTCCGGTCTAATATTGCTAATATAAAATCTAAACGGTAAACATTTACAATAATGTCTTGTAAACTTGTCACTATTTTAAATGTGACAAAAGTAATTCTTAAATTCTTCATTTTTATTGGTATAAACCCTGGGACGCCGCTGTCGAAAATTTGTTACTGAATGAATAAGCTTCAATTTGTTAATTTAAGTTTAAATTAGGGATGGGCCGAATATTCGGTAAATATTCGGTATTCGGCATATTCGGCAAAATGTTTAGTTAAACTTAAGTTATCCTAGGGTCCCTCCACATCTAGCGTCTCGCGAGCGTCGCGTCGGGCCAACTATATGGGCAAAGCCTGACGCCGCGTCGACGTCGCGTCGACGCGACGTCTTTTTCCATACAGTTGGCCCGACGCGACGCTCGCGAGACGCTAGATGTGGGGGGACCCTTAATTATCAGTGGGTAGTAACCAAGGACCATTTAATACTAGACTGATATAGCCCATACAAAAAAGCGTACCCCTGAAAAAAGCTTAGTTTTTGCTTTAAAACTAGATGGCGTTGTTTCGTAACCCGGGAGTGGAAAAAACATATTTTCACACATATTTTTACTTGTTTTTATATTATACTATGAATAACTATCAAAAAACTTTATTTTAATATCAAAATATTGGCTCAAAACACAATTTTTACAAATTATATTTTTTGGTCGGCCTCGACGTAGTTGTGATCGCTTCGCTGGCTAAGTTAGTTCGCATGTTGTCTAATTATTGCCAAATAAAATGACTAGATGACGTTGGTGGACTAGGAAAATGTCACATCCGTTTCGTTGTTCATTAATATAATATACTTAGTGATAATAAACCTATATGTTGAGCTCAAATACGTTCAACAAAACGCAATCATTGTGCCAACAGATCTGACATCTGACATCCATGTCACATCACAAATGTCATTGTATGATTTATTGAATATTCATAATATATGGATATTAAATATTTTAGAATCGCAGCAGCAATGCGAGTAGAGATACATAATTAATAACTGTATAAATTAATAATTGTATGACCATTGACCAATGACCTCATACATAAAATTACCAGTTTAGGTGACAGAAGGCGAATCCAATTTGTAAACATTAAATGTGCTAAGGAAAAGAATCTTTCCGATTTTCAACGGGACACGGCTGAAGGGGCGAGCTGGTTTCGACTGCGCCCATGCATCTCAATTGTCCAGAAAGTTCATTCGAAGATCATTTTGCTTATAATAATCTGAGTAATCACAGTGAATGGTTTGACAGTATTTCAGCTAACATGTAGAGAGACTTGCTAGCTTCGTCGGTCACCACGGTCAGGCTTCGTCTTGGACACAACGCGGATAGTTAGGCCGCCAGGTGTGGCACTTTGGATTACGTTTTTATAATAAATTAATGATAGTTTGTATTGTTTTGGTAATATATTTTCTACTCGTATACTACTCGTTTGGTACTCGTATAAACCTAAACTGAGATAATAAATGAATAAAAGGAAATAATTAGTGAAACTCTGACATAAGTAATAATTAATGAGACTAAATGCGTTTTCACATTATCCGATCCGATATCGGATGTAGGACTGATACCCCATACATTACAGGCGCTATCTTGGATTTTTTCCATTTAAATCCTTCCAACATCCGATATCGGATCGGATAATGTGAAAACGGACTAAGACAATAGATACCTTGTTAGTGTTATATACCTATGCCTATGTATATCCCACCAAAAACATTCTGTAAAAAATAGCCGTCTCGATGGAGCTGCTTGTTTATCTCTAAAAAGTAATGAAATCTACATAAAGTTCCTTACTGCGATTTCTTTATTATTATAGTTAACTAGCCTTTGCCCGCGGCTTCGCTCGCGTTAAATTCGAAAATCTCTCCACAAACTTCCATCCTCCATTCTAAGGAAGTGGGGGGATATAAAAAGAGACAAAAAGTAGCCTATGTCACTTTCCATCCCTTCAACTATCTCCACTTAAAAAATCACGTCAATACGTCGCTCCGTTTTGCCGTGAAAGATGGACAAACAAACAGACACACACACTTTCCCATTTATAATATTAGTATGGATGTTGTGTGACTTGGCCGTTGAAGTGTAGCGGTGCTGGCGACAGATTGGTGCAATGGTGTCATGGAGCACCTGGTTATAAACTTCTTTATACCCTTGTGTATAAAGAAGTTTATAAGTTTCATATTCGATGGTCCGAGCTAAGGTTCGTACAGCCATGAAGCCGAGCTGATAATTATTGACGCTAAACGCCGATCGAAACGCAGTCTGAAATGGGTGATAGACGTACGATACGAGCAAGTATGCGTACTTATGGCTCGACGACCTTTTTCGATTTTGTGTCACCCTAAGTACGCGTAAAAACCGCCGCGCATAGTAGTCGACCATCCAACGCGTACTTGCTCGTACGCCTATCATTCACTTGACGTCGCGCCAACACTTTATGGAAAAAGCGGGTTTTCGACAACTACCAATAAGATTTTAGACATTAAAAAATCTTCAATAATACTCAACTGTTTCGGTCGCACTCCTTCAAATATAGGATAGGATTGGTGTGAGCGAGACGGTCAGGAGATTGATTGTCAACATGATATCTATCATAAACACCGTTCGAAATGGCCTCATTAAAATCTAAATTTTAAATATATTGAAAGTAATATTACTAATCATTGACGTCACGCTCAAAATGAAAGAGATAGAAAATTTGACAGTATGGTACTCTTTTGCATGATTGTCATAATTCAAAATAAGAACGATGGCTTGCGTTGTAAACAGGGACACGACACGGGCCCCTAGCGTCATCTATATACTTTTCACTGTATCACTTGTAATGCCGTTGAACAACCGCGTGCGTATTTTAAAAAAAAACGACATTTGTATTCAAATGACACTCTTAGTGACATCTAGTGACATAGATTTACGGCTGCCAACGAGGTACGGTATTTAGTATGGACTCTGCTGGTCCTTTATAATCGTCCTTGGTAGTAACGTATGTAAGCTAGTTTTAATGTAGGTATAAGAAAAAAACATGCACTCGTTTAATTATTAAAAATGTTATTACTAATGCCTGGCCAGAAATGTATGACAACGCGCCATCTTGCGGAATTTCATTAGAACTATTTTCTTCATACTATGTATATTGAACTGTCACCAGAGTAACAGCGCCCCCCTGACAATAGTCATATATTTCTGGTCATGACTTGGATACTTGGTATAATTTTAATGTGTTTTTGTTTTATATAAAACTAGCGACCCGCCCCGGCTTCGCACGGGTACTATACCTACATGTAAACCTTCCTCTGGAATCACTCTATTTATTTAAAAAAAACCCCATCAAAATCCGTTGCGTAGTTTTAAAGATTTAAGCATACATAGGGACATAGGGACAGAGAAAGCGACTTTGTTTTATACTATGTAGTGATTGATAAATTATGTCACGACTCACAGCTGATAATGGAATGTAATTTTTTTCCAATAGGTATGTTTAATTTAGCGTTTTTTAGTTAAGTAAAAACATGATGAGTATAGACTTTGTGATTGTCTTAAAGATAATTGTAATAGTTATTAATTGTTATACAAGGGGGCAAAGTTGTATTTTAACGCCGAGTGTGGAATTGAAAAACGAGCAAGTGAAAGGATTCTATAGTTGAACCACGAGCGAAGCGAGTGGTTCGAGAATAGAATCCTAAACTTGCGAGTTTTTTAATACACGAGAAGTAAAATACATTTGCACCCGAGTGTAACACAAAACTTTTCCCCTCACTATAGCGAGGAAACTACAACGCAAAAAATGCGTTTTCACTGCTTCCAGTAGTTCCACAGGTGGTAAGTCATCTTTATTACTAGATTCACCTACTTTTATCAATTTTAAAGCAGTTAATTTGACTTTATTCAAGGTCAAATTACTTTACCCACTAGTGGATAAAATGCGTTTTTACCCGCTGGTATTAAAGGACAAAACACGCGTTTCCGAGCTAGTGAGGGGAAAAATATATTAATTATGAAATAAGTAGTTTTAAATGTATGTCAGGGTTGGTGTCTATAAACTTAAATGTCAGAATAAATGTGATGATTAAAAAAAAATGTTACACTTCGATTTTGTTATAAACTGTTTCTTATTGGTTATGAAAGTTTTACTTGAGAATAATTGGTAGTTTTTAAAATGTGCCCACCGTGTTTTATTCAATAAAGACCTTTTAATTAAACGTCTTATTTATTTTTTTCTCTTCGCTTTTTTGGAGTCTTGTGTGTTTTGAGTATGTACTTTTGAGCGTTCTTAACTTGCGTTATAGTAATCTTTAATGTTTATTAACCCCCCAAACGCCTTGTTCCAAATCTGTTACAGATAATTTTAACTGTAATTATTAAAATGTTATTAATTCAGTAGCAAATTTCTGACAACGGCGTTCTAGGGGTTAAAAATCATAATTTTGGTAATTTAGTGAACGGGTATCCTTGATAACATTCATTATACACCCTGTTTTTATTGAATTCCGTTAACTAGCGTCTTAACTCTTACGGTTATCGAGTTATTAAAAAAATAAAGATCTTTATTTTTCTCATTCATCTTTGTCATCCTTTACCAATTCCTTATGTTATTTGTTTTGACATGTGCCGTCAATCACTTGACACTAACTTGAATGTTATTCTCTCACACTAATAATTTCATTTATTATGTATGAAAATGATAATTTTTTTTTCGCGAATTTAACTAAAAGTGATATACAGGGTGGTTCCTGATAATGAACCTACGTGTCGAATTTAACGGAAAACAAAAAAACACGGTGTAGATATTAAGTAGTCGCTCTAAAATCTATATCTACAATTATTTATTATAAAATAAATAGGCATCCTTTTTTTATTGACCTATTCATATCCGTTCACAATTACCATAATTTTAAGTTGTCATTGTGTATTGTAAATATGCTGTTGAAATACATAAACTAAAAAGCGGAGTAATTGACTAAAAAACAGCCTATTTATCAAACTCTCCTAAACAGGTCTGCAACCAACGCCCGTCGACCAACCGGCAACCAACCAAACTACCAAGCCGGCGACCAAACTCGGGGCAACCTGGGCCGACACCACAGGATCCATCAACCTAGATTTAGACAACCTACTAGCCCCCAGGTCGCCTAAAGCGGGCCCCGCGCCTACCATCAACCAGTTGAAATCCAACCCTAATAGCCCCGCTAAACAACCTGTTATGCCAATGTCGTTTCAATACCAACAACCTATGAATATGAATAATAATTTCGCGCCGAACAGGGCTCAGTATAATCAGAATCTATTGCAATGATATTGGGTAATGGCCGATCCATGCCAGAATGGTTAGGTTGAGCGATTAAATTTGATATGTGCTCAATTTTGTGCTTTTATAAACCTACTTGATTTTATGTATCATTTTCATTCCTGGATTTTAATTTTAGTAACAATTTTTAAAAGGAATAAACGAGTTTTCCTTTAAACTGTAAGATTTCCTTTCGTTGCTCTAAAATCAAAATTATTTTAAATTTAGAAATTGGAAAAGGGGTTTTGGAAAGTTGAAATGCTTGAAATTTTCTACGGTTTTGATATTAATACAAGACCTCGACTTAGAAGTGTAAAATGCCAAAATATACTTAATAGACAAACCTAAAGTCTAAAAATTACCGAGATGTAGGTATGAACCTACTGGGCGTCGTAAAATAGTAGAAAACTAATGAGATCGCTACTTTTTCTGTAACTGACGTACTTATTTTTGATATTAACCTCTGGAACACCATTGTTTAAAACTTGCTACTGAATAAATAACCTTCAGTTTATTACAGTTTAAATTGTCTAGGACAGATCTGGAACAAGGCGTTTGAGGGGTTAAGTTCGTAAACATGGCAACAATCCTGTATTGAAATTGTTTATTTTAACATCTATTATATAATGTTACATATAGGTACATAGAAGAAAGCTATTCTAAAAAGTTCCTAAATCATCATTGCTTGCATCTCAAAGGGACGGCCCATACGAGTCGCGACTTCACAAAAAATCACAAAATTATTAGTGAGTTGCATCAATAGTTTTCTCTACACATAATATGCACATGACGCGGGATGACCTTTTGATATGCGAGGAAGGTACATAATTACATTTCACCCCTCAACACCCACGGAACAAAATTCACCTACAAAAACTTGAGAATTTAAACTTTAAACAGTCGTAACGTTTTTTTTTTGCTCAGAGTTCAGTGGGAAGCAAGCGGTTAATGATTCTTAATTTGAAATATACGACACTCCAGTTTTGTCACTTTTTTAATTTTAACTCTTTTTGTCAGACTATAAAGTGTGGGTTCAACTGATTGATTATCTGCGTAAATGCTGCAATGATATGATTGGCAAAAAATATGCGCGGAAAAGGTGCATCGTTGTTATTAAAGTAGTATTGTAAATATAGTTCGCCAGTGGTGCATATCAGCCTATATCAGAAGATATTACGTAGGCATGTACATATGTCATTCGCGATGTGCAATATGTATGGATCTTGAACTTTTTCTTTCTTGGTTTAAAATGCGTGTAAATTTACGCTCTTGGGTCCGATATGACCAAACTGATATAGATCGAAAACGACATGTTTTAATAGTAAAATGTGTCATTTATTTGATTGAGCCAAATTTACAAGATTCGATCAAAAAATAGTTAATAAAATTGACTAATGTAAATGTCTGTATAATTGCTACAATCGCTATATATATACGCTGTACTGTACATTCCTTGAAATTTCCTTAATACTGATAAAAACCTTTATAATTCACGTTTTATTTAAACCTGATGTGTCTTGGTAATTTTCTAAATGGTTTAAATTCTTTATGATAGTAATAGGGAGAAAAGGCACGATGTAGATAAAACCTATAGTCCTCTCAACATGCTAAACACCATTTTTCGACCATTGGTCAAAAGCTTGCAAAGATGGTCTTTATATTTCGATTTTCGATGCATGTTAGTAAATAATAGCGTATACTGCCATATTAAAAGATAATAATCTGACGTTCTCATGCATGACGAAAATTTTTACATCAAATAAACTCATTGAACATTGTCTATGTGTTAAAAATGATTGTGCATGAGTACATACCGAAACTCTTGAAGATATTATTTTCAATTGAATTTTGATGTAATTTTTTGTGCGAACCATGTTTATTACCACCCGTCACGATTATTCGCTCATGTACAGTTAAGTTTGTTGACATTTTTATACACACCAACTTGAACAGAACTTTCTGAACATGCTTTTGTGCATATTAGAGTCGTGTGTATAAAGGCACTCGATTCTAAAATAACTAAGTGGAGAAATGGATACTTATACCACCACATTATTAGATAGAAAATAAAATATACAATACGAGCATAATTTGAAAGCTCAAACTCAAAACGCGATCGTTGAGATTTTGATTTTACTAAATATAGAAACCGTTTCTATGATAGCGAAGTTAATGTTTTAGATGGTTGTAACTTTTGAATATTGTTAGTACCAATAGTTTCCCGAATTATCATTGGCTGGTTTTAGCTTTTACTATTGAAAAAAAAATTTTTTTTTTACTTGAGATATTACAATCAATGCATTTACGTTTTCTCGAGTTTATTGCAAAATGGGTCTTTCTATTTGTTATAGAAGAATAATTGCATAAAGACGGAAATATTGTGTAAACAAATACTTAGAAATTCGAATTTGCCCTAAACTAAAAGAGGTCCTTAATATGGACCAAAATGAAAATCAAGTGATAACTTCATGCGTGGAATAATGAATTAACTGACCCTTGTGACGCCAATGTCAAAAATTTGTTACTGAATAACTTTAAATTTGTTAATTTCAGTTTAAATTGTCTGTGACAGTGACAGATCTGGAACAAGGCGTTCGAGGGGTTAAGTTATAGTGTCGTTGAAAACATGCTACTTTGTTCGTATTCGTATAAAAATACAATCAAATCTCGTCATTATGGTAAGTGACAAAGTGAGACATTTGACTCCACTTCGACACATAAGATCGCTTTCACATTATCCGATATCTTATGTAGTACCAATATCCTTTATATTAAAGCCGCCATTCTTGATATCTGTCTTTTAAAACATCACATATCGGGTCGGATAATGTAAAAACGCACTAATGGGGCGTACTTTGTGCAATATTATATTTGCTCAGTTTCAGCTTATGCTCTGAATTTTACTGTTTTGCTTAATCCGGTATGAAATAAATTTAAATTAGTCAAGAAGTACCTTTAAGGAGGTTGTAGCTTCGACTAGTTGATGTTACGATAGAATATTTTTATACCAGCTTCTGATAATCTTAGTAGTGTCAAAACGTAGAGGTAAGTAAAAATAAGTGTTGTTGGGTCTTAGTGGTACAAATAAGTTTAAATAACTACCGAGCGAGTTTAATGACAAAGGTGTAAAGTTGTATGCCTATACTCTGTAATTTTAGGTTTTTAAAAGAAGGTAATCAAATATTTTTTTACATTTTCGACAGGTTTAACAGTTTTACGGAGCCTTTTGAGGGTAGATTTTGTTTACATTTATTTAAATGGATATTTTCAGAATTTGGGACCCCCCAATTAGTCAGTTATTGTTTTTATGTTAATTACATAAACTTTAAGCGATAATCTACATTCAGAATGTGAAAAAAGTAAATTTTTAGACAAATTTTATGTTGTCTTCACAAAACTGACAGCGAGTTAATTTTTGTTAACAACTTACGCTAACTGAGGGACCTCATATTCTGAAAATGTCCATTTAAATAAATGTAAACAAAATCTACCCTCAAAAAGCTCCTTAAAACTGTTAAACCTGTCGAAAATGTAAAAAAAAATTTGATTACGTTCTTTTAAATACCTCAAATTACAGAAAATGCAATCATCAATTTCTGAAAATGCCCAAATACTTAAAGATACAGACTAGACATACCCTGATGTTTATTTCTTATAGACAGAAAAATGCTTCTAAGAGTTAGGTAGTTTTTTCTAAATTTATTTGACATTAAATAGACCCCTCTTTTTAAGGTATTGTAAAGTAAATTATAAAAATGGTAAAAGAATGGTGTGAAATGTATACTGAATGTACTTATTTAGTTAGACTTTGTTTATAATTTTATCGAAATGTATTATATCGCCATCCTACATTTTTAAGATATTTTCTGTTGGGGGTGGCTTTTATCATTTAGTTTCTTATTTATGAGATTTTACATAATATCTATTGTATGTTGAAAATTCCACATTTTTCTACACAATTCTGATTTTTTGCATTTATCTACTCTCATTCCAAATGTAGAATTTTTGTAGAAATGTGTTGTGTACTAGGCAGCTATAAATACTATTATAGTCCCAATTATGTTCTTTTACAACTACTTTAATTTGTAGGAGTTCAAAATAATAACAAAAAAAAATGATTTTGACTACGGTCAAAATTGTTTAAAAATAGTAGGTAAGCTGGCTTGAATGCCGATTTTATTTGCACGTCATATCTTATTATTTAGATACATGTTCCTTATAGTTCGCTTGCTTCTGCAGAATGCTTTCTAAACAACACGAATAACGAAAAAAAAAAAGAGTATAAATGGAACTAATTTTTTTTTATAATTGCAACACTTTTCTCATACAGAAGTGTCAAAATAGTTGCCACATGCAAAGCGGTTTACATAAACGGTGGCGCCCCTATTCTTTTCTACTCTTTTTTTTTCCAGGCTGTAAGCGCCATCGTAGTGGGGGCCGCGTAGAAATCGCCATTGGGACCAAAGCTCAAAATTGCAAAGTATATTTTCCTTGAAAGTAGTAACCCCCCGCTCTGTACGGTGGTTTAAACCTATTATATACATAGTTACATTTATTTTAAAACATCCTAACCATTCCCGTATTTTGTATTTATTATCTCTGGATTTTAGACGAAAAATATTCAGCCAATGAGGTACAGTTATTTGCGAAATTGCATGGAGAAATTATGAACGAAATCATAGATAAATTCGCCATGCACTTTATATGTAGGTACCTCATTTTGTATCTATGGCTATTAGCCAAAACACACGATTGTCACGATTATTATATATTTAATACCCACTTTAAATAGTTTTTTTTAACCATGTTATGGTTATAATATGACGTGCTTTTTGTAATTACTGGTGCATAACTCGTTTTAAGAATTATTTGTGGCATTCCTTAACAGAAGGAACCTATGCTTGCAACTGCATCTGTTTTCATTCAAAATTCCAAGAGAAAATATGAAGCATTAAGGTCCATTCATCCATGGGACGCCACATTTTTCATCTACTACTTATTTCAAAAAAATAATAATTTTACTACTTAATAGTACCTACATTACGATATAAGTGCGTAAAAAAGGAAGTTCGAAACGAGTGGCGATACATTAAAACACGACCGAAGGGAGTGTTTTAAATCGACACGAGTTAAGAATTTCCTTTTCGCACGTGTATCGTACGACGTTTTTCAGTACAGATGGCCCTCCGAAGTTTCAACCTGACATATAATGAACCACTTCTGGCACTAGTGCGCAAAAAACACCATCTGTACTGAAAAGTATTGTTAAATTAAAATTATGGCGATTGAATTTATTAATATTGTATAATTTACAAAAGGTTCATACAATGTTGTTTGTATTGAAAAGCCCTTAGAGATTTGAGTTTATTTTAAGTATCTAATTGTGTATATAACTTTTATTAATTTTGATAGCTCTTCCACTTATTTCAATTGTATGGATATTTAAAAGCAATAATTACATTTAAAATTTATTTGTAGTTGATTATTATTAATATTTTATTTTTAGTTTAGTTTTCAATGTTATGCAGTTACTGTCACGCTTAATGATATAGTTTTCTAAAAAAAGAACTTAAAATAATTATTGTTGACAAACTTTGTGACTCGACCTAAAATAATTAAATTATGGCTATGTGCAAGGTTTCGTGGGTAGTAATATAGATCACAGTCTTTTGAAATAAATGTACAACATAAGTAACAACGCCCGACCAAATCGTACACATAGCCAATAATATTACATTTTCTATGTTTTACAACCATGTTAAAAATTTCGGGTTGAGTAACTCTAAATAAGTGATAGTCACTAGGAAACAAATGGTTGATTCGAAATTTGGTTACTATATCATTAAACATTGGCCGTATTCGCACAAAATATCAAGTGTATGTTTCAGTGGAGTATATTAAAGTGGTTATCATAAAAGTAACGAATTTTTAGAGTAACTAGCATCACATGTTGGTTGGACCGATGACGGTCTGAAGGGCGTTTATTGTAAATTTGAGGACAATTATTATATTAAATATACATGAATAAATAATATAATACCCATCAGAGCATTTTTTTCTTATCTGCCTTATTTTGATATCCTTAAAATTTTATTAGGTACCTTAATTTTAGTACGAAATAATATATTTGCTTAACCATTTTCCAGACCCCGCTAATCTAGAAAGTGTGACGCTTTAGCGATAGATTTTAAGACGAGTCACTTTTTGAAAAAGTGCAATCTAATTTGTACCTTGAATTGCAATGTTTAGGTGTACATCGCGTTGACACGTAACCACAGAATATATAATAGTACAAGTACAGAAGGCCCACTGCTTTGATGTTCACGACATGCCGACTTTTTAAATACCTACAAAATTCTAACAAAGAAACGAGCCTCACGTACGCGGCGCCCGGCGATAGGGTTGCCTACGGATTAAAACGATTTAAGAGCGCTATGACAAAAAAAGGCGATATATTGTAAAATGCACAATATTTATCGACAAAATTGTACACTTTACTCATACTAAAAGACAGTGAAAGTACTTGTTTCAGTTAGAACATCTTATTAACTGTCGGTTAAATAAAAAACATATGAAAAAAAAAGCTTTTTCAATTAGTAATGATTGTTTTTCTGATGCTCGTTTAGGAAAAACCGCGTGAAGCACAGAATTCGGAGCTCTTATTATGTACAATTTGATAAGATCACTCTCATAAATGAGGTAAATTTAAGTTCCAAATATCTTGTACTTAAGGCCCATTAAACAATATTTATCATTTAATCCTTTGAAATTGAGAAATTGAAAGTAAAACGAACTCAATTTTGTCTTGAAAATACATCGAAACAAGTGATCATTTCTCCGAAAATCTACATGTTATCGAAGTTATTTTAGTATATAAATAATCTGCACAATGTGCTTAAACTGCTGTTATCCATTTGTCGTTATAATATTTTATCATGATTTTTTGCCAATTTTTTGAAAACTAGCCTTCCTGTCGCTATTTTACCGGCGACGGACGCCTGCGATTTCAGTGCCGCGCCGGAGCTCGAGCAGGTAAGACGTATGTCGCTTTGGTCTCCGAGTTTTCATCGCAAACGTCGAGAATATTTATTGTTGTGTGGGTCGGACGCCTTGTTTCTACACGGGCTATCCTCGCATTGTGTGTGTGTAAACAGCGACCAACGATTTTGATCCTAGATCCGTAAATATTTGCTTTTGTAATACTTTGTTATGTTTGAATGTTAAAGTATTACAACGTTGTGATGATAAAAATGTGAAAATTACAATACGGTCAAGATGATAAGACACATCAAGATGGTACTCGGGATCTGATGATGGAGCCAGAAGGTGGTCACCAGTACCAGTGAACCATGTAAGTAAACGACTTCGTGTTTAGGCTCGTTGGGTTCGTCTCAACAAGACCTTTGACAAGAGGTGGTACTCAGGGTCTGATGATGGAGCCAGATGGTGGTCACCAGTACCAATGAACCATATAACTAAACCCAGAGATGGGGAAATCGTAATCGATTCCGGATTACACGATTACTTGATTTTACTTTGTAATCTGACACTACTGGGTGTCAGATTACTTGTAATGTAATCAAGTGAAACGGTAAATTACCATTACATGTAAAGGAATCACTAATCATCTATACAATCATTACTATTACCAATAACTCGGAATCATAGTCGATTCAAAATAACTGAAATTATTGACTTGATTACTTTCAGATTACGAATATGTAGTACCTCAGATTGCCGACTGTCACTTTGACACAAAAGTCATCATGGGTGTCGTAAAATAGGTTTTAGGGGGTGCTGATTCCAAAATTAATGACCAATGTGGAATCTGACATTGCTGACTGTCACTTTGACACAAAAGTCGTCATGGGTGTCGTAAAATAGGTTTTAGGGGGTGCTGATTCCAAAATTAATGACCAATGTGGAATCTGACATTGCTGACTGTCACTTTGACACAAAAGTCGTCATGGGTGTCGTAAAATAGGTTTTAGGAGGTGCTGATTCCAAAATTAATGACCAATGTTCAATCTGACATTGCTGACTGTCACTCTGACACAAAAGTCGTCATGGGTGTCGTAAAATAGGTTTTAGGGGGTGCTGATTCCAAAATTAATGACCAATTTGGAATCTGACATTGCTGACTGTCACTTTGACACAAAAGTCGTCATGGGTGTCGTAAAATAGGTTTTAGGGGGTGCTGATTACAAAATTAATGACCAATGTGGAATCTGACATTGCTGACTGTCACTTTGACACAAAAGTCGTCATGGGTGTCGTAAAATAGGTTTTAGGGGGTGCTGATTCCAAAATTAATGACCAATGTTCAATCTGACATTGCTGACTGTCACTCTGACACAAAAGTCGTCATGGGTGTCGTAAAATAGGTTTTAGGGGGTGCTGATTCCAAAATTAATGACCAATGTTTAATCTGACATTTCTGACTGTCACTTTGACACAAAAGTCGTCATGGGTGTCGTAAAATAGGTTTTAGGGGGTGCTGATTCCAAAATTAGTGACCAATTTGGAATCTGACATTGCTGACTGTCACTTTGACACAAAAGTCGTCATGGGTGTCGTCAAATAGGTATCCGGAAGTGTTTGAAAACTAATGACCAATTTGGAATCTGACACTGTTGACTGTCACTTTGACACAAAAGTGATCATGGGTGTCTTCAAATAGGTTTTCATGGGTACTGATCTCAATATTAATGATCAATTTGGAATCTGACATTGCTGACTGTCACTTTGACATAAAAGTCGTTATGGGTGTCGTCAAATAGGTTTCCAGGGGTACTGTGCAATGTCAGGTTCCAAATCGGTCATAACTTTTTAAATCATTTCATTAATTTTGGAATCAGTACCCCTAAAAACTATTTGACTACACCCATGATTCCTTTTGTGTCAAAATGACAATTAGCACTGTGAGATTCCAAAATAGTCGTTAATTTTGGAATCAGCACCCCCGGAAACCTTTTTGACGACACCCATGACGACTTTTGTGTCAAAGTGACAGTCAGCAATGTCAAGATTCCAAATCGGTCATTAATTTTCAAATCAGCACCTCCGGAAACCTATTTGACGACACCCATGATGACTTTTGTGTCAAAGTGACAGTCAGCAATGTTAGATTCCACATTAGTCATTATTTTTGGAATCAGCACCCCTAAAACCTATTTTACGACACCCATGATGACTTTTGTGTCAAAGTGGCAGTCAGCAATGTTAGATTCCACATTGGTCATTATTTTTGGAATCAGCACCCCCTAAAACCAATTTTACGACACCCATGACGACTTTTGTGTCAAAGTGACAGTCATCAATGTCAGATTCCACATTGTTCATTAATTTTGGAATCAGCACCCCGCAAACCTATTTGACGACACCCATGACGACTTTTGTGTCAAAGTGACAGTCAGCAATGTCAGATTCCACATTGTTCATTAATTTTGGAATCAGCACCCCCGCAAACCTATTTGACGACACCCATGACGACTTTTGTGTCAAAGTGACAGTCAGCAATGTCAGATTCCACATTGTTCATTAATTTTGGAATCAGCACCCCCTAAAACCTATTTTACGACACCCATGACGACTTTTGTGTCAAAGTGACAGTCAGCAATGTCAGATTCCACATTGTTCATTAATTTTGGAATCAGCACCCCGCAAACCTATTTGACGACACCCATGACGACTTTTGTGTCAAAGTGACAGTCAGCAATGTCAGATTCCAAATCAGTCATTAATTTTTAAATCAGCACACCCGAAAACCTATACTCGTGGTATATGCACTTGAAATGTGAAAGTGAAAATGCTAGAATGACATGTAAACCACGAAGTTGTATAGTCATATTGTTCATTGGTATTGGTGACCACCATCTGGCTCCATCATCAGACCCTGAGCACCACCTTGAAGTAATTAGAATTGTATTTGTCTTATTTTATCATCATATTAATATATACTTTACTCTAATACTTATCATATAACAAAAGCAAATATTTGGGATGGGATCTACTTTTATAATTATTACTTTAATTTTTTAAATAAATTTTAACATAATTGATATTATTTCGCGCTATATTCTCGTATTTTCGTACAAAATAATGTTTATTAGAAACCAAAAGTTTATATCGAGATAGTAGATTGTGGTTGTTATCAAAATTCCATAGAAAGGATCAAGATTGTTTTGTCCATTATTGTAGTGCGAGCGAGTGATAAGACGTGCTAGAAAGGGTCGGCATATTGGGCTCGCGCGGCGGGTAAAATACCTAATTTCGCCCGACGCCGAAATGTTATAACGCTCTTAATACTCAGATAAAATGTTATACTATTATATTCAAGTCTTGGGTACTTTCTAGGTATATATATATGGTATTTATATATTTTTGTTTAACACTTTCGCTACCAAGAACCCGACTGTCGGGCACACCGCTCGTAGAAGCGTAGCCGATTACATGGGTTTCCCCGTATGTAGCGAAAATGTCGTAGCGCCGCGTAGAGCCCGGTTTCGAAAGTGTTAAGTTCCAACATCACAAGCCTTCATGAATCTTTTCGGGGGACTTAATCAATAGTAGATCTGTGTAAACATGTCCTATGGTATTTATTTTATTCATGATATCTATTTAACTAAGCATTATTAGCCAGCGTTCCCACTTAAGCGTCGCGTGTCTCGGGGCGCGCAACGGACGTCCGCGCCACGTCACCTGAGTGTAATTCAAAAAACGTCTTCTCAGTACATTTTGTATAGGAAGGACGTAAGACGCGCCCCAGGTGGCGTGGCGCGCGCCGCTCTGATGTGGCCGGTCCCTTAGACATTCCACACGCGGACATAGCATATGAACCTTAAAAAAAACTCGCGACGTAAAGTAACATTAGAAAGTGCGAACGTGCGTTCCGTGAGAACACGCGCCACCCCTGATTAGGCCGCGAACTCGCTGCCGCTGGCATGTACTTGTAGCGCGGCGATAGAATCGCGGAGTGAGCCGCCCCTGACGTAACGTACACTGTCTGGAACAGGGCTATACCGACTTTATCATAATAAAGATGTTTTTTTTATAGAATAGGGAAAACAATAAAATACACCAAATTCATTAAAGCCATTTATTTGAGAAAATTGAGCGCATAAAACTAAGCCTAACACAAAAATCTTAAAATTATCTATTGAACTAAAATTATAATTTAATCGATAAAACTGTTCATTGTCATAGTGATCACTTAATCGTTATTCTTGAGTTCATTAATTATATCATTAATAATCATTAAAATCACTTAAATATTGTAAAAAAATATTGATCATTGTTACAGTCAATCTTGGTAACTCTGAACACATTTTTTACTAAAAGTTTCATTTAGGTATTTACTTAATACAATCTCATAGTTTTTGTGACGTATGAGCTTTTTTAAATATTAAAATATTTAAACAAATAAAAAATGTTCAAAGTTCATAGTTACCAAGATCGGCTGCTTGATATTAAAACAAAATATTCGATATTCAGTCTTTTAAATTAAATAATAGAGAGGAATCGGCATAATTGGAATGACACAATCATTAAAATAATTAAAATTGCAACCACGGATTAAATAGAGAAACACTTAAAATACGAGGGTAGATCAACATTTGCTCGTCGTTCGTTGGTAGTTAACACTCGCAACCAAGAACTCGCCTGGTAGGCACTCGTGAACTTTGCTCAGATTCCGGCGGACCCACTGGGCGGGTTGTCGCCATACAAGCGGACGGTTATAGATAACGTTCGGTTTCTGACGTAGTGCGACTAGTGCGCCATTTTTTGTCCGGTAGTGAATGTGTGAACCAATCATATGTTCTTATTAGAATTGAAAAGCAAACTGACATTTTATCATGCCAAGTGGCGTTACTGTAACCACCTATCACAGTCAAATCACATACATTTTCCCAAGACAGGCTCCGGAAGTTCAGCAGCTTACAAGTAGAAGGTATTTTTTTTTGTATTAATAGTCTTCTGGCTAACGAGACAAAAGAAAGTTGATCCACCCACGAACACTGGAGATTCATTGTATAACAATCACACAACCAAGTTGGATGGAAAACAATACTGATCATTCATTATCTACAGTAAAATTACCTAACTTATACGCAGATTTGTGATTTTTACGTATGGTTGCGTAGTTATTATAAGAGCTTTAAATATTGTTTAAAATATTTTAATTAATACCATAAAAGGAAATTCACATTATTAAATATTTTGACATTAACGTAAAACAATACTGACAATGATATAACTTAAAAGTGACAAATTTTACAGCGTTATTTACTGTCACAAAAATTCACATTAAAATCATATTAATGTATAAAAAACTCGAATCAGTCCGTGTCCTAATAAAATGCGTACATGTAAAAATTTTAATTGTGTACAAGTGCCAAAATTCCTAGCTATGACAAGCCAATTTTTTTTATTCTTTAGCAAAAATTACATTATAATTAATATTTTGTTAGAAATACCGTAACGGACAGACAGACAGACACAACCTAACAATCATTATTGTCTCTCTTTACCACCTTTATAGATAATATTTGAACGGACAAAGTGATTTAAAATGTGTAGAGTCTATTATGCAGTGATTGTCTCCTGGGCAACTTTTTGTTACTCAGTGGACATTTTATTTTTAGAAATCTTAAGACACAACTGATATGAGATATCATCTCAATTCAAAATTAACCTCTCGTATGCTTAGGAACAGATCTGCTCCATATTGTATTAACTTCAACATGTATTTATTATGACTAATATATGACATTTTTTTGACAGGCGCATACGAAAGGTTAATATAATTGAGGTGCTTTTAAGAGATATCCTTGAAGTAACCATTTTCATAATAAAACAAAAGTTACTTTTACAGTGAGTCAAGTATGTATATCCGTTCAAATATTAAAAATTATTCCATATCGACTGAACCAGTGATTTCAAGGCAAATAAATGCCAAAATTAAAGGCAAGGTACATTTTTGAAACCTTATCACTCCAATACTTTCCAAAATTGATTTAATATTAAAGTGCTTTGAATAAAAGTGACTTAACATGTGATTATTTTAAATCAGTGTATGAGCAACGTAGCTGCCGTTTTAACCATTTTAGACTATTTCGTATAGAATAAGGTCCAAATATGGCTTCTTTATTGAGTTACACATTTTAAACAAATCCGTTCAGTATATAGTACTGCATAGGCTAAATTTAACAGTGAAATTAATTCTGTTTACCGATGTAGGTACAGAGTTCACTTTTAGTACAAGATGGCCAGTTATTGGAAGGGGACCAGTTACTGACGATTTATCCTACTAGTTGAATTGAAATTTAGTAATAAACGTGTCAAGTATTCAAAGTTAATTCTATCACTTTGAAATAGAGTAAGTGGGAAATATATGCTCTATGCCTTATTTAGCCGTACTAAACTGTTACTTTGTCTTAATCTGTAATATTGTCCGTTTTATAAAAATAAAATAAGACAAGGCTTAAACATTATATGTATGAATTTTCACAAAAGGTCTTTTAAGTTGGGTACTTCAAGATTTGTTCAAAATGTGTAAAATATATCTTATTTGAATCCTAAGGCACTTGACAGATTGTTCCTTGTCTACTTTCATGTTAATTGAGATTAATACTTATAATATTAGATCACAAATATTGTTTTAACGTCGAATCGCATACATTGAAGCAGTATTTTGTAGATCGTTTTACTATTACACTCCGTAACCCCAGAGACAGCCATCTATAATGTAGTAAAACCAAATTCATGTCATATTTCTATTACGAGATAGATATTACACAGCTCCATCGGTACGTATGGAATTAGTACATTGCGATACAAGTGCGATTAAAAACGAGTGGCGATAGTGTTTTAAATCGACACGAATTACTTATTCGCAATTTGTAAAAATTCTATTAGTAGTAATAATTACTTACTAGATACATAAGTAAGCAATTTTTATTTATTAGGTTCTGCATATTTTTTAACATTTTTATTGTTAGTTAGTCTAAGGGCCAGTTGCATCAACCACATTTGACAGACACATCATCATCACGCAGCAGATGTCTATAGACTTCCCATACAATAAAATTTAACGAACGCTTTAGCGGTGACAGACGGTTTCATGCAACCGGCCCTAAGCCGTGTATGTTGTGGGTATGAATAAATAATTATCTCTCGATCTAACAGTATAGTGTGTGCTGAGTTTAATTAGTTAAGCTTTTCAAAATGTATGCGACTCGACAGTAAACTCACTCAGTGGTTTAGCGCGAACATGATGGAATCAGGGAAGGTGGCGGCCACGGTGTAGTTCTTCGTGAGAAGGAACTGCGCAGTCTGGTTGCGGGCTAGCTCGTCGTTGGAACGGTACTCGATCACCTGCGAATTATAAATAAATAAATATTATAAGACATTCTTACATAGATTCAATCATCAATTGTTCACATGATGCGGATCACGATTTCAATATCACGCCGTATATTTCTGTGGCCAAACATTCCAACCTGACCCAAAATACATATTACAAAGTGTGAACCAGGAGGCAAAAAAGTCATCTTATATGAGTAACACAGGAGACATTCCAAACTCCACCTAGGATATCGTCACTACTTTAAAAAAAACTTGTATCTTCGTCTGTCAATGAAAAGAAAATTGTAGTAAGTATGTATGGAATGCATATAGACTTACTGCGTTTTAACTTTGAGGAGCAGCGTGAGATACGAGATTTTTTCAAAGTAGTGACGATATGAATCATCCAGGACACACAATTCAAATAGTGACCCAGAAGAAGTATTTTTTAATAACGTAGGCACTTTAGAAGGGACACTTCTCAAAGAGTTACCCAGGAGACATATTTGGTGGTAACACTGGTAACATTAGTAACCTAGGTGAGACATTATTATGCTGATCTAAGATAAATATAACAAATCGTGACCCAAGACACATATTTTAAGAGTTACCCAGGAGACATATGTGGTGGTAACATTAGTAACCTAGGTGAGACATTATTATGTTGATCTAAGATAAATATAACAAATCGTGACCCAAGACACACATTTTAAGAGTTACCCAGGAGACATATTTGGTAGTAACATTAGTAACGAGTTGATAAAATAGTGTCAGACACCAACCTTGAGCTGAACCTTGTGGAAGGGCACATGATGTAAATGAGGGGGCCCGCCGAGGAGTACGTAGTGCGCGCGAGTGGCCTCCGCTGCGAGTAACACGGTGTATAGCGGCAGGCAGAGGACGCGGGATCTATACAAAAATAGTTATTTGTTATACAAGGGTGCAAAGTTAACGCCGAGTGTGGAATTGAAAAACGAGCAAGTGAAAGGATTCGAGCGAAGCGAGTGGTTCGAGAATAGAATCCTGAACTTGCGAGTTTTTTAACACACGAGAAGTAAAATACATTTGCACCCGAGTGTAACACAAAACTTTTCCCGTCACTATAGCGAGGAAAGTAGGTACAACGCAAAAAACGCGTTTGTCACTGCTTCCAGTAGTTCCACAGGTGGTATTGTAAATCATCGTCATCACTAGATTCACTTCACTTTTATCAATTTTAAAGCAGAAAAAATGACTATATTCAAGGTCAAATTACTATATCCACTAGTGGATAAAATGCGTTTTTACCCGCTGGTATTAAAGGGCAAAACACGTGTTTCCGAGCTAGTGAGGGGAAAAATATATTAATGATTATAATATAACACACACATCAAATTCCATTTACCACGTTACAAATATTGTGTTCAGTGTGTATGTAAGTTTACATTACAAATTTCCATGTCATCTAAACAATAAATAAATAACTATTTCAATAACCGACACCAATTTTCATGAAACATGGCTAAGAACACTCCCGACTAACTCAGCTGTCAAACAAAATAAACTAAATCTAAATTGGTTCATCCGTTCCGGAGCTACGATGCCACAGACAGACACGTCAAACCTATACCACCCCGTCGTTTTTGCGTCGGGGGTTAATTAAAATTGAACATTTACTTTATAAGAATGACATCAAACAATATTGATAATTTTGTTACTTACCTAAAGAAAGTATCGTGTTCATCGGATTCATTGAAGGGAACCTGAAAAAAAAACACACAAATTGCGATTAAAATTATTTAATCTGGAACGATGTATAATAGAAATACCCATGTTGTGGATATTAAAGTAGATATAAAGACAAAATTTTAAATTGCCAGAGAAATTATGAAATTCAAATAATAGATGTATTTCAAACTTTAACCAAGCTATCTGGTAGTGCACTGTACTTAATTTTATTCAGGTTTTATGTAAACCACAGCCCATGGTCGACCAAGACTAAACAGTTCATCAAGGAAGTGTCTCGGTGTTATCTCTTATATCTCATCATCCTCCTTGCGTTATCCCGGCATTTGTCACGGCTCATGGGAGCCTGGGGTCCGCTTTGACAACTAATCCCAAGATTTGGCGTAGGCACTAGTTTTTACGAAAGCGACTGCCATCCGACCTTCCAACCCGAAGGGTAAACTAGACCACGATGTTTCCTTCACCGAAAAGCGACTGGGAAATATCAAATGACATTTCGCACATAAATTCCGATAAACTCATTGGTGCGAGCCGGGGTTCGAACCCGCGACCTCCGGAACGAAAGTCGCACGTACGTACCGCTAGGCTACCACCGCTTACCGCAGCGTGTTATCTCTTATATCTACTGCAGTTAATAAAGACAAAGCTTACCTGAATAGGATGATCGAGGGGGCTCAGACAAGCATTCAGGGTTCTCGCAGAACCACCTAATTCCAGGTGGTCTCTCAGGGCAGCCCTAATAGCTAGGCCACTCCAGCCACTCTCCACTTCCAAAAACAGGCTGCTAGTGGCAGTGTTTTTGAATTATTACAAAAGCAACCATTCTGGTAACTGTAAGGCACAAGGCACAACATACCTGTATAGGATGATCGAGGGGACTAAGACAAGCGTTTAAAGTCCTCGCTGATCCACCAAGTTCTAGATGGTCTCTCGGGGCAGCCCTAACAGCTAGGCCGCTCCAGCCACGCTCCACTTCGAGAAACAGGGTGGTAGGGTCACGATGCCCGCGAGGAAGGATCTCGACGAATGTGCCATTGTACTGAAAAATAAATAGTTATTATGTAAATATCTATGAAAACTAATCCTCTTGTGACATTCATTCTTCTAATAACCTAACCACAAAATTAAAATTTTGAAAAACCCCCGACCGCGACCTACTGGACCGATTTTTATGAAACATGGCTAAGAACACTCCCGACACAGCTTTCAAATAAAAAAAACTAAATCGAAATCGGTTCATCCCTTCGGGAGCTACGATGCCACAGACAGACACACACACACAGACAGACAGACAAACAGACAGACAGACAGACAGACAGACACGTCAAACTTATAACACCCCGTCGTTTTTGCGTCGGGGGTTAAAAAGAAAAACACAAAGTAGTAATGAAAATTTCTGTTCAATTTTCATTTTTTCTGCTATAATTCAGGCAATTCAGGTATTATTTAAAATCAGTATCATATCACAATCAGTCTAAAACGAAAAAAAAACGACGAAACTCCGCGTATGCAACTAGATAGTCAAACTCTTCGACTTCTGAAAGCAACCCAGGAGACATGTTTAAAAGTGATCCTAGGAGACATTTTTGAAGAAAAACCCAGGAGAAAAATTCCCGTGACCCAAGAGACAAGTAAAAGTAACCCCAATGGAACATTCTTAAAGCACAACCCAGGAGACATATCAAATGTTTAATAAAGGTTTTTAAATTGAAAGACTTACCACTTCTCCAAGCAGCTGATCCAACACCTTAGCCTGGTCTGTATAGATTGGTGCAGGAGTTTCTTTGTTGGGACGAGGTCCAAGATGCCACTGACGCACGTATGCGACCAGATAGTCGGACTCTTGCGGGATCTTCAGTTCGTAGTCGCGACTCATGTTCAAACGGAACTGCTGAGCGCCTCTCGCTGTAAACATCATTTTAATGTTCAAATTCATAACAATAGTGACATTGTTATAATATAAATACTATGTAATGTAAGTTTAAAATAAAAAATATTGTGATACAATTTAAACAATTCAACGTAATATAACCAGATAAACGTCAGTAAACATCAGTTCTTTGCAAAGAGTGACCCAGGGGACATTTACAAACGCAAAAGATTTTTAAGTGTGACCCAGGAGAAAATTTCAACTAAGTTGTACTTAAAGTACTTAGAAGCTTGAAGAATTAGCTAAGAGATACTATTTAGGAGCATTGCATGGAAAAGTCTACTGTGGCTGGTACAAACGCGAATTTTCTGAAAATTGAGGCATTTTTCTGTACAAAAAAATGATCGCCTGCTTTAAATGCTGAATAAAATATCGCAGCACACGAAATGTAATGCGTTTGTATGGGACAGCCCATGGTGCCTTTTCTGCCATGACCCTTATCAGGTTAGCCAGGAGCCCCGAATGTGAGCCAGAACAGCATAGTCGGGAACAGCAGCCTACAAATCCTGCGGAGCGGTCTTCTTGAACAATGGCTTCGGCCCTGGCGCCCTCACGAACGGCAGAGAGGATGAAACGCCGGAGTGGGTTAGTGGGTAGGGCCAAGTTTCCCCCCTCTCACTAGGGGAGGGGAAAGAAACGGCGAGTCCCACACATCGTGCGTAACAGCATTCCCACTCCATCAAAAAAAAAAAGGCTCCACTTACAGTTCTTAAAGAGTATTTAGGAGTATTTCTAAATTAAAGACCTATGAAATTGAGTAAAGACATCTTCAGTTGTTTCCTCAATGCTGAGGATTGTGGCATCATATTCTGTTGAGGACTAGGTCCCTCCATAGGCATCTGTTCCTAGCCAAGTGCATTGCCTCTTGCATGAGTGCGGTAATTTGAACGTAGGGGGAGGGGCCTGAGGTCTTGTGCCTTCAACTTTGCCAACAAACTTAGAAGCTAGGAAAGTGAGCCAGGAGACACTATCAGGTGTGACCCTAGAGACACTTACCAAAAGTGTCCATATAAGTAAGCAGCATCGTCATAACTGTCACGAACGTGAGCAAGAACAGCATAGCCGGCAACAGCTGCCTATATAAGTCCTGCGGAGGGGTCTTCGTGAAGGACGGCATGCAGAAGCGGGGTTTCGGCTCTGGCTTGGGTTGAGCGGGCTCCGCTGGCTCGGGCAGCGGATTCTCTTGGATCTTCTGAAAATCACAGATGTTTTAGTTAAAACTAGATTTTTCCCGCAGCTTCGCCCTGCTACTAAAAGTATAATCGTAAAGTATTCAAATGTTAAACTTTTACCCCCCTTTGGATGTGAATTTTAAAAAATCATTGAAATGAAATGAATGAAGCATTTCTTAGTGCTCCTCTACAGCTCTAATCCTTATAAGGAACCTACGTGCCAAATATGGAATCTCTAGGAGCAGTGGTTTTGGCTGTGCATTGATGGCAGTCAGTCAGTTTCTTCTTTTATAATATTTTGACAACGCCTCATACCAAGTTCTCCCTGCTCTACTGAATGTATGCTAGAAAATCCACAGCTCACTATTAAAACGCAAATTAAAATGAAGAATAGAGCATATTTCGATTTATATGGCCTAATACAGTCACGACAAATAAATGGATCGTATAATAATAGCACTTAAAATTTCTTGTTTCACAATAATCTGAACAATTTTACAATGGCACCTAACCTGATACATGGCTTCTCATGATTTCATAATTTCATATCACAAAGCTGATTTAGAACGTCAAAACTATATTTATACCATTTATTTCATTATTTATTTAGAGAAACACTTACAATTTCATTACGAACCAAAATGATTGTGATTTATCATGACAGAAGCAGGTGTTGATTTTTTTTTTCTATTTGAAGTAGGAGAAAATGTGGGAACTTTTTATAAACACTACGAAAGAGGTTTTATTACAAAAATAATCCATAAAATACACTTTTACTTACTTTTTCTGCCATTGTACAGCTTGTGTATATCCGTCTATGGTAAAAAAAACAGAGCAGGTGCAATGCAACTTCACTGCAGTTTCACTCGCATTCAAATTACAACACAGTGAGCTTCACTACCGTAAACGATTTCTGAATGCATTGGTCTATTATTAATAAAAACAAAAACACATTTTGAAGTTTAAAATAAGAAAAGTCGAACTAAAGAAAAGAAACATGAGTCAGTGACCGCAATGTTTCACACGAGCGACGCGTTATAAATTTTCTACCATTTTGGTAGATTCTGGGTTGTCATGTAGAACTTTTCATTTATGATTAGAAGTTTCTGATTTTTCTGCAAGTACACTTATTACACTTATGGAATTCCATATATATGTTAAAATTATAATTTCCTTATGTAATTACTATGTAATAAATATATTTACTTATGTTGTATTTTCTCTACAATTTGGCAAAAAAGAGTAGAAATGCAAAAAGTGATGCAATATGTGTGATAAATGAGGAGGCACACTCAAATATTATGACAAATGGCGCCACCCTATTTGTCCATTGCACAGATAAATAATTTCATACGAGAGAGCGAGATGTTTTTTTTTCCTCTCACACGTATGCATGTCAATTATAAAAATTATTATTCAATTATCATCTCCATGTATAGAATTATATTAAGACTAATTTTACTTTAGTTTTAGTTCACTAAGTAGTCCTTAAGATTATTGCCATGCCCTAACAGGGTATCATGTACCTACCTTATAATATTTGAATACCATCCTATGTAAAATGAACATGATTGCAATAAAGAAAGAATGATATGATAATGACAGTCACATGCCTAGACACTTGGACAGGCACCGCCTGGCGGGATAAAATGTCAGTGTGCCTCCTCATTGGGACGAAAATACGATGTTGTTACTTTTTAATTTCTACTCTTTTTCCAGGCTGTACCAATTGCAACACTTGCAACATGGCCATTATACGATAAACGTAAGATTCGTAAGAGTAGGTAGGTAAGCAAATAAAATCCACCTCTGTTTTAAAGATATAAGTAAAAATTGTTTTAGAAGTTCACACATACTATATAGTTCCTGCATGTATGTGATAGCCGGGTTCTCTATTTTCATTTCCCATGTTTTCCATGGTATCCACGGTATCGTATAAATAAAGTAAGCATAAAAACTCAATTGTAGTTTAGGAAAAAGTGTTTATTGTCAAAGTTATCATAAATTACACAAGTAACAGCAATGAGTAGCCAAACAGTATTGTTCACTAGGTATACTTAAGATAAATATGTACAATTATCAAAATCAGCAAATAGCTGCTATTTTTATGAAAACTAGAGACTCATAGCGGCCAATTTAAATTTTCGCTGTTACAATCTAAAGTTCGGCCATAATATTTTATTATAAACGTAAAGATGGGTTGTATTTTGCTAAACATGTAAAAAAATAACAAGTTATAAAACTGCGTACTTAAATTAAATCTATGTAAGCATTTAAAACATATATATATGTATATATATTATTTATCTTCTAGTATTAGTTAAACAAAACTCTGAGCCAGATCTTATTAAATGCGAATAAGTACCTATTGTTATAAAGCATTGTAAGTAGAAGGTACATTTCTGTGATGAATTTGTGAAATTATTTATTGTGGGCGTAAGTGTCATCAATTCATAACCATCTTTATCAAAATAATTGTAAATTATTAGTGGCACTAGAAAAGATGTCGATTTCAGTATTGTCATTATAAAATAACACCTAGCGTTTAAAAAGTATAAATATATGTATCTAATTTACAGAATAAAAAGTCTTTTACTGTTTAGTATCACTTATTTTGTAGGTTCACCGTAAACACAGATTTCCCCTTTATTATTGTCAACGTTAATTTATTTATTGATTCTTTATAAAATACCATTGTAATTTATGTTATGATTATCGTTTCCAAATAGAATGTTAAAAAATCACGAACCTCTGGCAAGCAGTAAATACCATGTAAACGTATATGATCGACAAGTCTAAAAATACTAAGTAAATCAATAATCTACAATTTTATATCTAATTTACGCGGGTTTTTTAATCGATGATGTCAGTTGTTGTCCTTTACTAAGCTTTATCTAGACAAATAAAAATAACTTTCAGATAAATAAAACCTAAGCACCGTTTTGCTGTAAGTAACTTTAAATATACCTTACTTCTGCGTCAGAGGCACAAACTCTTCACAATATAAAGCACAGGCCTTTGACATTAATTGAAAACTTTTATGTGTATGTATTTGTTATTTTTAGTTACAAATTTAATCAACTATTTACTATAAAAAATCTTATATTTTAACAGAAATTTGTGCTCCAACATCTACGACTACGAAGTGTAAAATGATTTAAAATTACTTTCTAATAATTATTGTCTATATTCTCTTACGAAATTACGATATCGTTAGGCATATCTAATAGGTAAAAGTTTATATATGAAAACAATTCTCTAAAATAGTATTCGTAAACACAGTACACAACATAAATTTAAAATTTATATTAGAGATATTATTATTCAGACGATTTCAAATTTATTGTCAGAGTAACATTCAGTACGTTAAAGTTTATTTTATTACATATGAAGTAAGTCAAGGCTATAATAATGAATCAGTGGAACCTTTTAGGTCAGAACAATCCACATCTTGGTAACTTGAAAATACCTTACTTCTAACTTTCTAACGTAGTCAGAGGCCGAGGTAAAGTAAATTTTATCAACAATGGATTTATACTAATAAGAAACTCGAAGGTAATTAAACATTCGTGAAATATAGACAAAAGGTACCTACATAAATTTTAATTTTAACAATTCATTTTAATGTATCTTATTTTTTTGACAACAAAAACATCTTCTAATCATCATTAATATTTATAAAATCTGTACGACAATCAATTAATAATTACGTTCCAGGGTTTTGGATAAAATCTTTTAACAGACGAATTTCACTGCCAGAAATATTGTCAACATTATTATTTTAATGTAGGTAGTCAAGATTTGACTGCCAATAATTCAAAATGATTTTTATGTATGACATTTTTGAATCTCAGGAAAACTACCTGACAGTAAGTAGGTACTTAAGTAGTGAATTGATAGTGTCTGTACTGCTTTGAAAAATTGCAAACTCTTTGATGTCGTAGTTTTACACACATAACTGCGATGTTGTAAATTATCATCTCAGATCAGTATGTTTTTTGCTGGAACGATTAACTTATATTGATATCTAATATATAATTGCATTAAAACACGATAGCTGAACTCTTACATATATAACTATTATATGTAGTAATTGGTTTTGACTCCATTTATTGTCACGTAATTACATTTAATACTAACAATAGTAGACTTAACAATAATAAAAGTATAGTTGTTATACAAAATGTTTAAAAATCTATTAATGTATTGTCAAGCACGAGGCATGCGCCTAAAATAATCTTAACTACATACTTACTTTTAAGACATTTAGCCAATTTTATTGTCAAAATTTTCTATTGTGACGCTTTTTTATTTAAATCATTAAAATGTAATTATTGTCAAGCTGTTAGCTTTTTCAATTCCGTAAAATGTAAATACATAAATGTATAGTCATTACTTCTATGATATCATGTATTACAATAGTAAACTATTGATTTTCATCTATATTTGAAGCTAAATCGTAAAGATAAATGCACAAAATGCAATTTATAGAATGTACTTGATATGAAATTGATTTAATGCTGATTGACATTATTTACCCAATTTAAAAACACCTGTACATAAATTCGTGCGAGCTCTGTTACTTATTATATTATAATAATATTCCAACAATATATCACAATCTCCATGAAGTATATGAAACAGCACATATAGTTAATTTAACTTTTAAATTTCAAAGTTTACAATTTGTGTAAAACATTTCATACACCGTTTCATACATTCTTTTAACAGAGCCCGCTATTTGTGCTATAGGCAATCTTATCTCGATGCAATATTGCAAAAAGATATTAAAATGACAATCACAGCTGAAACTGTCGGTAGTTGTACAGCTGCAGATTCAGCTCTTTGATCTCCTGGAAGTGGTATGGGTTGCCCTGGATCTAGTACGTGAATCTTCCAACCCAGGTTATTGTGTGTGTAGCACTGGAACAAAATAATACAATTATAATTTTGTGATTCTGCTTGCTGAAGATGGCGCTGAAATTGTAAAAATAAAACTAGTCATTAGAGTTTCAAATCTTATTCACGACAGCAAAATTGTGTCAAAAGTGAAAACGTTATTGATTAGAATGTGGGAAACTATATTATAATAATCTACGTTCACAAAGTTGAAACGAAAACCCAACTAATATGCATTCACAACCTAAAAGTACCTCACTAAGCGCTTTCCTATTGTTCGCTATATAATCTGTACACACCTGATAATACACCAGGTCAGGCGTCTCTTCGGCTACTGTCCAATTCAGTGTTCCTGGCTGGCCCTCATTACACTCCAACTGTAGAGTTTTCGTATAAGCCTCGAAAGTGTCAGACACGGCCGATTGATCTGTTGACTTGTGCGTCCATTCGCAGTAGCGGCCAACTGAAATGTAAATTAACATTTATATTACGGGAAGTTATAAATTTGGCTAACCTGTTAGTTCATGATATATTACAGTTGAAACTATCAATACTTTAGTAGAAAATATATAATTAGGGTAACATATAATTTAATGCAAGAGAGGAATATTTGCTCTGATTATCAAATGCTAAGCGCCCCCACACGCGCTCTACAGGCGCTTTAACGTTTAACGTTCAAGGACGCAAAATTTCAGCGGATTAACTGGAATCTTGTTTTTTTTTTTAAATAATCAATAGCGATTTAACATAACTCACCAGCAGTAGGGTAGGCATAGCCTTCATTATCCCTCGCCACTCCCGCAAACACTCGCTGCTTGTTTTGGTCTTCTGGCCTTTTCTGTCCGTAACCGCCTTCAGACGAGTCGCTGATGTAGAACGGGTGGAATCTAGAACACATCATTTTACAACATTCTTAGAGCTGAAGTTTTAGTAAACAATGACCAAAGAATAATCTATATAATAATTATTAGTTTTTTAAATAACAGAATTATGTAAACAACTATGTAATTAAAACAAATAATACTTTCTATACACATGCCCACAAATTTACTTGGCATTAATCTACCATGACTTTAAAATTGTGGTAGCTTTTATAAATCGAATGTGGTATCATTATTTCCTTTGTCAATAGCAAATGTCAAAATTGACGCTGCATGTACGTAAAAGGTGGTAAGTTTAAAATTTTAATATTTTTTTGTATATTTAAAACCATTAGAAAACAGACTTTTAGAAAGTATGAATATGAATCAGAAGTATCGTATATCGTACAATTACAATATATTATATATTACCTATATAATTCAGTAACAACTACAGAATGGGGTAGGTAAACGAAATGAAGTGGTGAGCAAATAATAAATAGTATATTACGATTACAAGTGCGGAAAAGAGGATTTCGAAACACTACACGAATTACGATACTTCTCGCACTTATAACGAAATGTACTATTCAGTACAGATGGTGCTTTTTTACGCACTAGTGCGAGAAATGGATCATATGTCAGGTCGAAACTTCGGAAGGCCACCTGTACTGAAAAACATCGTACGATACACGTGCGAAAAGGAAATTCGTAACTCGTGTCGATTTAAAACACTCCCTTCAGCCGTGTTTTAATTTATCGCCACTCGTTTCCAATTTCATTTTTTACGCACTTGTATCGTAATTCATGTTATTTGTAAATGTAAATCTAGATTTTTGTAACAACAATAATGGATAAGTCATAAAAGAGACGTACTTAGCAGGGTTAGTTTGGTCGTCCCCGCCCTCTACAATGAAGGTGTAGGTCTTCCCTCGCTCCACATACAGCTCCGGGATCAGCAGGTCGTTGATATACCACGCGATGCCCCAAGATGGATGCCCTGCAATCATGTATGTATTAAAATTGGGTAGTAAAATTATCATCAATTTAATTTTTAAACGGAAAATATTAAATTAATGATGGGCTTCAAACTTGACATGAACTTTTTTACTTAAACTAATTTGATAAATTGTTTAATTTGTGTTTATAGAACATAATAATAAATACATCGAAATGAGATATCATATTATTTAAGAAAAATCCGGCCTTCACCAATGGAAGTGCGATAGAGATAGTGATATTTATCTGCTTCCAAATACTCATAAAAGTTACATTAAATTGTAACATGGATAGTAGGGTAGGTGTCCGTCGTTTCTTTCTTTAAAAAGTTTATTGATTAACTTATAAGACTAATTAAAGTCATAATCATAAAATCATTGATGTAAATGAAATAAATGTTTTTTATGAGTATTACGAAAAAAAATGTATAAAAGAGGATAAAAGGGTTAGTATAGTTACCATACGGTAAAAATCCTTTACTTATGTCATTGTCTGCATGTAAGGGAAAGAAAATACCAGTAAATCAACTTCAATCACAATTAAGCTCCTTATATGAGAGTAATTAGAGAATACGAACAATATTCTGGAACTTTAATTTTTTTTACCAACCTAAGATTCTTATTTATTTATTTACTTATTACGTACCTACACTACAAATCTCCAACTAAGGTTCACTCAAAAGAGACTAGTGATAGTGACTCAAATGTGGATAAAAATGATAGATTTGAAATAAAACGGGTGACCTGTTGACCACGAACGCTGTAAAGAGTTCGAAACGTCGGGATGAATTTTAAATTCATTATACGCGATTTAATCCGTTTCCATAGTTTTATTTCATGAGTAACTATCGCGGTAACCGAAGACAATAATTATAATGATAGATTTGTTAAAAAATGCGATGATAGTGGCCACTGTGCTGGGCTCAGGTAGACCGATGCATGTCTCGCTCTCTGCAAGTTGTAAAGTAAGCCTCAGTTATCATACCAGTGATAGGGGTGTAGCCACGCTTGCCGCCAGCGGGCCCAATGCGGGCGGTGAAGTTGGTGACGCCGGCGATGACGCGCGCTGGCCACGGTGCTGGGCCATCATCGTCCAACTCAGCTAGACCGATGCATGTGTTATCGTTCTGAAAACAATATGTAAATTATTAGTAGTATATGCAGATTTAAAAAAAATGGTGGAAAAGGGCGTCGCAAGGGAACCGGATCGACCACAAAGTAAAATTCTATAGAATATTTGGTCTCCCAAAAAACCTACATTTGGAGAAAATCAAAAACACTTCCTAACTGGAGTAGCAGGCGTCCATAGGCTACGGAGACTGATTACCGCCATGATAGCTGTATGCTTGTTTGCAACCGACGCCAGCAATAATATAGTATACATGTGCGAAAAGGAAATTCGTAACTACTCCCTTCGGTCGTGTAATATTTATCGCCATTCGTTTAGAACTTTATCTTTTCCGCACTTGTATCGTAATGTACTATTTTATATTACCTGAGCTCCAAAGTCGAGCTGCACATCAGTCCTAGTAGTATCCATAAACGAGTGAGCATTGGCCTCATATCGCGAGTTGAGCGGTCCAAACGCCGCGATCACAGACTGCGAGCGTGATGTGAGCACTTCTTTGTCTTTGTTCGGTTCTTTGGCGGCTAGGGGGCGACGGTAGGTGATGGTGGTTATGCCGTTCTTTTGCTGTCCGGATACTGTAAGGGATAAATGTTTAAAACGATGCACCGTCAGGAACCGCTATTTTTGAGCCCTTTTTGGTTCTATCTAAATTGGTCAATAGTACTCAGGATATAGAATGTCCAATTTAGCTAGAACCGTAAATAATTCAACAATCTCGGTTTTTTCGCAATGTGTAGATTATAAAACTGCATACGGGGCTTTGTTTTTAGAAAAATACGATTCAAGGATAATCAGAGTCTCGCGCAAGCGCACAGCTGTGACGCACGCATTGCATCGCATTGTTGTTGTTCCGTATTTAATATTTTTGACCGGCGCGTAAAGTGTCGTAAAAAATGTCGGCTAATACGGTGAAGTGTAATGTCTGTAATATCGTTATAGACGAAATGTTGTCTTACATACAGAATAAGCTATCAATTATAGACGAAGAAACTTTAGTGCGATTATGTACGTCATCGTTCACAACGACGGAAATTCAAAAGTCTAAGTCGTTACTTTTTGAGGCCGTTACAACGAAAATGCAACGTGTTAATCGTAAAGGAGAGAAAAAGGAACAACGGGACATAAATGACATCATTAACGCATTTAGAACTGCAGACCCTAGTTCTATACCAGTATTTGTGGCTCGACAGTTAGAGAAATTGCCACCGATTTTATTCGATCACCTAGATTGTACCAAATTACTTAAGGATATTGTACGTCTGCAGACTGATGTAAACAATATTAAATCAATGTATGCCACCTTAAACGACGTCGAAGACCTTAAACAAGAAATCCAATCAATGAAAACCGCTGCTCCTGCCAGGTTATCGATATGTAATGTTAATGGGAGACGGGGGGCGTGGTGTTTAGATAGCGGCCCTGTAGGTATATCGCATTCCCACAACTCCACGTTACAGGAAAGTGAAAATTGCAACTCAGATATCAAATCTCCGCCTGTAAGTCTAAATATCAACGTAAGTGAGCAAGGTTCGATGTCGGGTAGTCGATCTACCGCGCAAAATATATCGCAACCGCCGTCGGCGGCCGCGACCGTTGCTACGAGTGAGATGAGTCATCCCGTCGAACAGCTGATTCCTCCATCGGCGGCCGCGCCGCCGAGCGTGCCGTGTGCGGCCGTTATCTCGAATGCGGAGGAGTTTGGACATGATAAATCGTATGCTAAGTATTAAGTACGGAGGTCCAATCGCAGGAAAATTACGACCCGAAGGACGGAAAATGGGAGTCTGTTCAATATACAAAGAAAGGTAGAAATAACCGTCATAACGGTAAATATGGCACTTCCGACGAATCCTGCGGCAGTTTTAGAGCGGCCGAGCGAAGAATACCTATGTTTATAACTAGAGTAAACAAAGATGTAATTGAATCGGAGATAACGAGTTATATTAAACGAAAAACGAAAGTTGACGTTTTATTGGAGAAGATTAAAATTAGAAATGAACAGTTTTACAGCGCTTATAAGTTCTTTGTTAATGAATCAAAGATACCGTTATTTCTTGATAGTAATTTATGGCCCAAAGATATAATATTTCGTAAGTTTGTACATTATAAATACAAACAACCAGTCAGAGTAAGCTCTGGAGTCGGCAATGCACCCAATACGTAAATATAATATGGCTATAAATAGATGTCATTTTGCAAGTTTCAATTGTAAAAACGTTAAGCGCAGTGTTGACAGTGTTAGACAGTTATGTCAAACGTGTGACATCATTGCTCTGCAGGAGACATGGCTGATGCCTGAAGAAATACCCTACTTAAATAGTATCGACAGTAGGTTTAGTGCTACAGGTACGTCGGCTATGGATACGTCGGCGGGAATGCTGCGTGGGCGTCCCCACGGCGGCGTCGCTCTATTGTGGAGGAGTGCGGTGTTTAGTGATGTATCGGTAGTGCCGTGCAATAATCCGCGAGTAAGTGCAATAAAAATAATTACAGCTGATCGCCCCATTGTAGTGATAAGTGTATATATGCCAACGAATAGTATGGACAACCTGCCTGACTTTACGAACTGCTTCGGTACGGTGAGTGCGCTTGTCGACGAATGTGACATTGAATCTGTATACATATTGGGAGATTTCAACGCACACCCAAATGAACTTTTTACTGTGAACTTATTAACTACTGTAATGAACTGGGATGGTGTTGCATCGACGTAAAAAAGTTAGGTGTTGATTCTCAAACTTATACCTTCATAAGTGAAGCGCATCATTGTAAACGTTGGCTGGATCATTGCCTTATCACACAAGCTGTCATGTCGTCTATATGTAATGTGTATGTAAAGTATGATGTTACATGGTCCGATCACTTTCCTCTTTTGCTAGAATGCGACTTACGCTTAATAACACCTAGATTAGTTAATTTACCTAATAATATTTATAATCAACATGTAGCGTGGGGGAGGAGAGGGGCGGATCAGGTGGCACGTTATAATAATGAATGTAGTAAAGGACTGAAATGTATCGATTTTCCATCAGAGCTCAGACTTTGCGCAGACAAGTATTGCAATGAAACTAGCCATAGAACAGTAATTAATAATTTATACAAGGATATTGTATCAGTTCTATGTGCAGCTGCTATTGCCAGTCGTAAGAGTAGGAAACGCAAGTTTAAAAATCGTGTCGTGGGTTGGAATCGACATGTCAAGGACGCTCACGGGGCAGCGAGGCTGAAGTTTCATGAGTGGAATCTTAAAGGTAGACCTTCACATGGAAGTTTATTCAATGAGATGTGTGAAACCCGTAAGATTTTCAAATCTCGCCTTAAATGGTGTCAAAATCATGAAACCCAAATTAAAATGGATCACATAGCCTCGCAGCACTCCAAAAAGACTTCCGTTCTTTTTGGAAGGCTACCAATAACATGAAGCTCCGGTCTGGATGTCCAGTGAGCGTTGGAGGCAAAAGTGATTTAAAAGAGATCGCTAACCATTTCAAAGAACAGTTCTTTGTAAAATCGCCGCTCGGACCATCTCTGGAGATGAACAGTGCTGAGGTTATTACGGAACCGGTTGGTCCGTGTTTTACGGCTAAGGATGTAGCTAGAGCTATTCGTTCGATTTCCAGAGGCAAGTCCCCGGGGCATGATGGCCTCAGCATTGAACATCTCCAGTATGCGGGTCCTCATGTCTCAAGGACGTTAGCGATGTTTTACACGCTGTGTGTTAGACACTGTTACCTACCTGAGGACTTAATGAGGACTATTGTAGTCCCTGTCGTAAAAAATAAAACTGGAGATTTATCCGACTCCTCTAACTATAGACCTATTTCCCTTGCGACCATTATAGCAAAGGTGTTTGACAGTTTGCTTAATGCACAGTTAAATAAGTACGTGCACCTAAATCACAATCAGTTTGGTTTTAGACCTGGTCTATCCACTGAAAGTGCGATACTGTGCCTTAAGTATACTGTCAAATATTACGTGGATAGGAAAACACCAGTCTATGCTGCCTTCTTAGACCTATCTAAAGCTTTTGACCTGGTCTCCTACGATGTGTTGTGGAAGAAGCTGGAAGTTATTAAAGTACCCTCAGAGACAATCCGTATACTTAAGTACTGGTATGGGGGCCAGGTCAATAGTGTTAGATGGGCAGGCACGATGTCGGACCCGTACAGATTGGATTGTGGCGTGAGGCAAGGCGGGTTAACCTCGCCCACACTCTTCAATCTGTACGTGAATGGACTACTTGAGGCGCTGGGTAAGATGCGTGTCGGCTGTCATATAGATGCAGTTTGCGTAAACAATATAAGCTATGCAGACGACATGGTTTTGCTTAGCGCGTCGGCTTGTGGCTTACGTCAATTGTTACATGTATGTGAGAAGTACGCCCATGAACACGGCCTTAAATACAATGTAACAAAAAGTTATTTGATGGTATTTGACCCAAAAAATCGGATAAATGAGGTTCCTCCTATTTATCTCAATGATGTTCCACTTGAGAGAGTGGGGAGCTTCAAATATTTAGGTCATATTGTTACGTCTGACCTTAAAGATAATATGGACGTAGAACGAGAACGGAGGGCTCTGTCGGTTAGGGCAAATATGATTTCACGTAGGTTTGCGCGGTGTACAAAGGAGGTAAAACTTACCTTATTTAGAGCGTATTGTACTTCCATGTACACATGCAGCCTATGGAAATTCTATACGCAGCGGACTTACGGAGCCCTTCGGATCCAGTACAACAACGCGTTCCGGGTATTGATGGGGCTGCCTCGTTTCTGCAGCGCATCAGGGATGTTTGCAGAAGCGCACGTGGACTGTTTTTATACGACTATGCGCAAACGGTGTACATCCCTGGTGCGCCGGGTGCGGGCCAGCCCCAACCCTATCCTGTGTATGTTAGCGGATAGATTGGACTGTCCGTATATGCGACACTGCTGTGAAATGCATGTTTCCAGCAGTGAATATATATTGTAATTATTATTATTAGTTTAAGTACTAACATTTTAAACGTAAGCTTACTAACAAATTGTATGAGTCATTCGTTACTCGAAATAAACAATTTCATTCATTCATTCATTCATAATCTTTGCTCTATCGCATGGGCTTCACCAAATACAAATGGTATACGCCTAATAGACGCGTCGGGTGACCAGAAGGCTGGAGCATATCTTGCCCATCGGCGATTCGGCGCCGCCGGCGCATCGGCATTGCTGTTCAGCGCGGCAATGCCGCCAGCCTTCTGGGCACTCTACCGGCCGGCTCTGACTTAGGTTCTATTTTTTATTTATAGGGTTTTATTTTATAGGTAGATTTAGTTTAGTTATAGTTTAATTTATTAGTTCATAGTGTAGTTTTATTTGTATTAGTTTAATATATGTACCGACAATGGTATCCATGTATTAATATGCTAACCTGTTGCTTAATGTAAATCAACTTTAAAAGGTTAAAAATGAAAGTGCCCCGGCTGGGTGCGTCAGAGCAATAAGAATAGGGTTACATAATATTGGACGAGTCTTAAATCCGAGATTAGTATTGCAGCCTATGTATTTGTTTTGCGTAACAAAACTCGACCAAGCCGGTCAGAATCGCTATTGCTTCGACAACGAAACGCTTTGCGACCTTTGCGTCTCTCTACTACTCTTCCATATTAAATCCATGTTATCACTTTTTCATATAATTATATACAGTTAAATTGGAGCATTTGGAGCGTAAGTTATTGTCAATTTGTCTAGGCACATTTTGAGTAACAAAACTGGAAATACTGACCTACGACTACATCGTTACTGCCGCCAAGTCTCGCGTCGGGGCACACTCCTCTCTCACCGTCGCATTGGGCTAAGTGGCTTATCGTGTAGTCTGCTACCTTAGGTTGGTTTGATCTAAAAAAAAATATGTGGGTAAGGTAAAAATTAAAAAAAAGTCTTCTTGGCCGCTAGGCCACTTATACGACTTTTAAATCTTTGTTGTTTTGTATCTAACTAAGCGCGTTCACATTATCCGATCCGCTATCGGATGTCGGACCGATATGCCATACATTACAGGCCATCTTGGATTTTTTCCAATGAAATCTTTCCGACATCCGATATCGGATCGGATAATGTGAAAATAGACTAACGCAACTGTCAGAAGGGCGGATAGGTATTTATGAATTTCTAAACGTCTAATAACTTTTCTGCTTTGCCCAAAGGTGGACGGGTAGAGATGCCTTATGGTTTTTTTGTTAAAATAAGATTAAATAAATTTCCTTCATCGTTTTAAATTATGTACAAGACAAGAGGAAGCTGTTTCTCCTAATCCTAATCTAAATCCGGCCCGAAGGACCATCTACATGCTTTGCCAACGCATACTTACTTGTTGTCCCAGTAAGCAACAACCACATCAGCGTTCAGCATGGCTGGTCTGCCTTCAGCTCCCGATATTCCGAAGGCCATGTATTGCTCCCGCCTTAGACGCGCCGCGAGCGTTATTTGTATTTGGTTGCCCTGAAAATAATACATGCATTAAGGCTTTCGTAGTGATTGGCAATTCTACACAGTTTGGGGATGTTATTCAAATTGGCATATGTAACAAATGTATACAGGGCTTTTGTTATTGCTTGTACCCTAGGGACATTCTCGTCTACAAGGTTTGTGTAATAAATTCATAGGGAAGATATTTGTTAGAATTATACTAATGTTAGATAACATAGTGTTGCAGTAAAATTCAGTATTAAAGAAAATAATAGCATTGTATGTATGGTCATTTAGCTTATAATATAGCATTTGTGTAGTCTATGTGTATAAATACCTACCAACGTTGGCATCAAATAAACATAGCATAATTATTTAAGTCACAAATTTTTAGATGAGAACTGAATTTGCCTTTAAGAAAATCAAATTTAAATAGAATCAAAACAATATGTACGACAATTGCACAAATTTCATCCTTATTTATTAAATTGAGTTCTCAACATAAATTGACATTGGCAGTAATTATGCATTTACGAATATATTTTACCTTATTGTTTCACAGCAGACCAATAGCTTGGATGTGGAAAGATATCATCTAATTATTCTCATGATAGATATTTTCAAATAAAAGTCCATGAATCAAAATTAATAAAAATCTTTAAAGTTAGTCTTTAGTCTTTACATGCGCAAACATTGAAATCTCTCATGCAGATATTCAAAGTACAATATTAACTAGCGTCTGAGGATTAATTGAATCTTTTCTTAAGAATTTTTTTTAAGAATCTGAAGAGAATCTTTTTTTAAGCATTATGACCTCAGCCTTAGGTAAATATTGCAGCTAGGTAGGTACTATGATTATGATCAAAAATACGAAATTTGAGTTACCTGTAGTTCCCATTTGACCTGCAGCCTTTTGTCTAAAATTTCTTTGCAGTTATTAGTAGCGCTAGCAGGAGTTTGTGATGTAGTTGAACTTGTCTGAAATATTTTGATAAAATGTTATTTTGGGTCCTTATTTAGATCCACGGGAAAAAATATTACTTATAAGTAGGTAAAATAGTAAAGTAGGTTTACTTTACCATTTTAGCTACTTATATTCCGTTTTGCTATAACCCGTTGTTATTATAAATACCATTGTAATTCATTGGATAATATAATATAGTAGGTGTCAAGTATGATAAACAAATTTGTCAGTAACAAGGCGGCTATTTTGAAAAATGTAGACAGAGTCTGTTTTACATTTCACAACTTTTCTACTAATTGAGTGTCAGAGATTTTGGCGATCATTTATCAATTAAAATAACCAAACAATGTAAATTTACAACGAAATTTTATTTTAAAATTAAATGCATAAATAATTACTTAATAAGAATGAAAAGTTAATATTTGTTAAAAATAAAAATTATACTTACAGGGTTATACCACCAAGCAGGCTGTTAAAATACAATAATCCAATCCAAGGTAAGCAAAGAGAAAAGACAAACAAACAAGCAGATTTTATTAATAAGATAATGAACACACAACAAATAATTTAGTAACATGGTAGTATTAGTAGCTTTTGGTAGAATTCAGTCTTGGAAGATGGTAACACCATTTCTGTTATTTTTTTGCCGCGATTTCTAAATAATGAAATTAATAAATGCGGAATAGTTTGCAAATACAGTCTTGATTGGTTTAAGTATTTGTCTATAATTAATATGGATAAATCGTAATATTATTAAACATTTCTACATATAATTAAATATGTAATATTAGCTACAGGTTTTGAGCAGTCCGTAAGAAAATTACAAAAAAAAAACACACTTTATAATCCTTAAAACCAATCAAAAGAGTACTGTATCGGGCGGACGTAAGGTTGGTTTTTGATAACCAATGGTTGCGGCTTAATTCTATGTCGATGGTTTGGCTTCTTCTTTCTTTTTCCCTGAAAAGCATAGACAAAGCAAACTATAGAATGTTAGTCCATGGCAGCGCTGAAAAAAAGGTTACTGGCATAGACAGTTATCCAAAGCGGCTTTTGAAAAAAAAATAGAAATGAATTAGCACAAATTGTTATTTAGGTAAATATGTTGGTTTTATTCTTGGTTTTCTACTTTAACGTATGTACTGACGTACGTATGACGGTCAATCCAATATTGTCACTAAAAATTTGAAAAATGTAAGGGCGAAGGTTTATCCAGAAAACCTATAATATATCCAGAAGGTCCATAGAAAATTAGAATTTGGCGCCTTTTTTGTGACAAATTTTGTTTGACCATCTATAGTTTCACACAGGTAATGAAGTTATAAAAAATATTGTCAGAATGATTTCGTAATAAAAGAGCTAGATTTTAGTGATTATTTTCTGCTGGGTACGTAGCCGAATGGCACAAACACTCACGAAACGGAACGCTCGTAGATATCTATCTCTATCGCTCTTGCGTATTGACGCGACAGAGCCAGACTACTTTTCGCGGCGTTTCGTTTTCGTTTCGCGTCGCAGAAATGCCATTCGGCTACGGCACCTGTTCAGTCCATTGCGGTGTGCATATCATACTCGTAGCTTACGTTAAAGTACAAAATCAATCATAGGTATACTTATGAAGGAAACATTAGTTACTTACACCTAATAAAGATTAAAAAAATAGTGTTTTTTAGCAATAGTAAATCATGCACATCGGTTTCGTTCTTTCATTCATTCATTCGTTCGCTTGATTAGGTTTTCCATTTCCCATTGTATCGATCGATTATGTAATTGCAGGGAAAGCGGAGCGATAACCCTTCGATGATTATGTTGCATTTAAGCATTTATAAAGTTGCACATTATTGTAGAGTAAGTAGTACCTAACCACTAACCACTACATTCTACTGTTTGTGCTGACAAGTCAAACCTATGCCTACTCTCAATTTTGAATTTATTACGAATCGTAGTCATTCAGAATCTAATTCGATGTTTACTATATTTACCGCAAAATCTATCTTAACCTGACACTGGTTCACTCAATCGGCGTTTCATAAAAATTGGAGTGAGAACCTTCCATACTTCCTTACTTTTACCTAACTAAGTGTTAGAACCGTATTTAAAAACTATTCCTTTCGTCTCCAAAACTCAGCAAAAAAACTACCAATATGCCCATTTCCCTCAAACTCACAGTGATCTTAGTCTGCCCCAAAAGCCGGCGGCACATCTCGATCCTTCGGTATGTAACCATGTCCGAAATTATGCTGGTAATCGACACACCAGACGGCCAGCCAGTACAAGTGACTTGAACTAATCCTACCTAATAAGACCCCCAAACTATATGTTCCCGTATGATATCGGCTTGTCATTTAATCGAAAAAGGTAACAGTATGTCAGGACTATTTTTATCCTCAGGAAAAACAAGAAAAACGACCAAGAATCTCCCCAACTCACAGTAATCTTCGTCTGCCCCAACGCCGGCGGCACATCTAGATCCTTCGGTATGTACACATGTCCGAAGTTATGCCGGTACTCGACACACCACACGGCTAGCCAGTCTATGTCGTACGCTGTCAGCTTGCCAGGGAGTTGGATCTCGATGTCCTCACCTTGGTAGCCGCGGAGCGGGTTAAGGGAACCGCTTTCGCTTGGGACCTGCATGGGAACAGTGTTTAGTGTTTAAGTGAAGTAGGAAGCGGTCGGACATTATGGGATTTACGAGGGGTGATCCGGGAGGACATTTTAAGAGAATGACGCTTGTATTTTAAAATTAACGAATAGGAAAATCTTACTCAAGCATCTCGTTCGATCGAGAGCGTAATAGCACCATTGGCACATCTCGGACACTGGCGATCAAACATATGAAAGAGGCGCGTTCCTAGCACACATTCTATGCTCGTGTAGGTGACCGCGTACCATGCTTGTATATGACAGTTCGACTGTTCGCGTTTTTGACAGGCGGTAACTGTGGGGTAACCGAGAGAGGGTGGGCGGCACTTTCAGTGGGGTGCGGGAGTGGCCATACTGTACGATAGTACTGTTTATTATACTGTGCCATTGGCCAGACGAACTGTCGTCTTTTATCAAAGCAACCTAAGAGGGTGAAAGATTTTCTTCCATTTATCATCCATTATCATGATTTATAGGACTAACTAGGACTTTTGAAAATTTGATCATCAGGAAAATTAATAAGTTTCATCAGGGAATTTACCTTAGTGCCAAAAGGATTAGGTTCGCTTCCATTCCCAACCCAAAAGTACGCGTCAGGACCAGCGCCGTCATAATGCAGATTAGGAATGTAGAACGTTTTGGCGTCAAGCACGCTAATATTGCCAGATCGGAGGCCGTGCGCGAGCCTCTTCAGTTCGGGAAGGACTCTTGGCCTCGGCGGGTCGAGACCTGGCGGGATGAATACGTCGCCGAAGTTTACCTGTAGACAGAAACACGGATTTTTAGGATTTAAGATGTTCTTTATTGAGTCGGATCTATTTCGACCATGGCGACCACTTCGCCCCTATACAATATTTCAAAGCTCATGCGCCCGAAGAATGGTAATGTAGCCTATCTTGCGGCGAAACTCTGTGCACATTGAGGGCACGTAAGTACCCTGTGAATACAATTATAAGATATGGCAGCAGGTGGGCGGGCCTTGAGATGTTCTATCCCTTCTTGAAAGCGAAACGATGGTGGCCAAAAGTAGCAAATGTACAACTATGGTTATTTGGGCTCATAAGTAGGGCTCCACTAAGTACTCTTTTGGAATATTTTTTTTACAAAAATAAATGGTCGCGCACCATGCGGTTTCAGAGGAATTTCCTCCCATGGACGCTCCAGGGTGGCTAGCCGAATGGCACAATCGCTCACGAAACGCTCACGAAACGAAGCGCTAGTAGATATCTATCTCTATCGCGCTTGCGTATTGGCGCGACAGAGCCAGCGGCGTATCGCTTTCGTTTGGCGTCGGAGAAATGCCATTCGGCTACGGGGCCTGATGTGTAATGAGCTCCCTGACGAGGTATTTCCTATGAACTATAGTATGGGATTCTTCAAAAAAGGAGTGTATAAGTGTCTAATGGGTCGGCTACGCGCATGTAGTTGAGTACCCCCTTGAGTTGCGGACCGTATACCTGATACCTGTTTGGCACCGACGTGTTATAAAAAAATAGCGAAAAATCATTAAAATCGATCTACTTCATAACATTATTTATAATCATACATCTAACCTAATCCAAACCCTCAAATACAAAACAATATTAATTACAAATTACAATCAAACCTAATTACTACGTCTGCACGTTATCATCACAATTGAATGGGCCACAGATAACGAATGAGCGGGTGAATGAAACTGGAAACAAAGATGGCGGCGTTTTGGCGGGAAGCCGCGCGCATGCGTACGCACGCGATCGATATTTTGACGCGATTGACAACTAGCGTAATGCTTTAATAACAGCGGGTTATGACATTTGGGATTTGGATATATTTTAAATGAAAAAGTATACATAGATTTTTTCGTTTCCAAAACTATTCATAATCAATTTTAATAATTAAAATGCACCTAGTTCAGTTAAACTTTAACTCAATTAATAAAAAAATGCCCAAAATCTGAAATAGGTATTCTTTTATAATCCAGCCTAGTTCTAAGAATGATATAGCTTGTTGCAATCATAGCACACATGCCACGAACTTCAAATCAAAATAATATATGATAAGTAGGTACTTTTCTCCTACCGTAATAATTTTAGTGATAATAGTGATTATAAAAAAAGCCGCCTGAAAGTCGTGATAGTCCCTTCCACTTTTATTCGTGTATTGTCAACTCCCACTTAATATACCTACCACACCTCTTCCTTCGAGCAACCCAACACACAGTTTTAACGGACAAACTGTTAATATCTTTTTTTTTATAGGACACAATTAATGTTCACCACCTAGTTTAGAACTTCATAGACTACGAATCGTAGCATAAATCAGCAATTCCTGTTAAGATTGTACCTACATTTGGATCACGTCTCCGATTTGGATAAAAATTGGTAGGCTTGTAGAGTCCATGATGCTGAGCAAGATCCTCTAGGTTTCCCAAAATGTCCTAGGTTGATTGTATGAAACTTTCTTTTTTTGTTACCAAAAATGTATAGAAATCTGGATCTTGCTCAGCATCATGGACTCTATCAGCCTACCAATTTTTATCAAAATCGGAGACGTGATCCAAATGTACAAACTTAACGGGAGTTGCTCAAATATGGTAGGTAAGTACATTAGGTAGGTAAGTATACTTACAGTAAATCTTCGGCACCACACAGACAACCACTTGATGTCTTTCAGCCGTTTCCCGCCCGGCAACCGGAGGAGTATGTCTGTGTTTGTGTGAGCCGTCAGTATTGGCGGGTCTCTGGAAATAAACAAACAAATTAAAACATCTATGACGGCTGGATACTTGGGTAGCCAGGGACATTCGTAAAAATAGAAACGCCGGATCCATGGAGAAAAATCTGTCATTGGGAAGAGGGTATAAAAGGTGCATTCAGATTATCAATTCATCGGACTATATATCAGCCCGTCACGTTATTCGAAACTGTTACCTACTCTTACCCTGAAGACTGAAAACATATAATGTGACACGTTTTTTTTATCTCGGTTTTGAATATTGAAAGTTTTCGTAATAGGTATAATATAACTTTTAACATAAGCCTAAAATTAAACCTGTACCTACCTAACAAATTCTTTGCTAAAAGTACCTGTATACCTATACAATGTTTGACGTCAATTAAACAGTGTCCTATAATATTTATTTATAAATTTTATGAGTTTTTCAAATTTATTTTTCAAATAGATTTAGAAAGTAAAAATCCGTCGCCCTCATCGCCATAATTGCATGTCAAATTGTTAATTTCATTCACAAAATAATTATCAAAAAAATGGAATGCAAAATAAACAAGAAAGCTAATTGTTTCCCCATTATATTCGCAAATGAGAACGCGGGGTAATTAGGTAAACATGATTATGGGGGCTGCGATGGGATAGGGGGGATAGAAGTCATTACTCGGACGGTTAGTGATGAAAAATGGTCTTATAAATACAAGTTGTGAAGTTATTTCAGATTTAAATTTTAGGTATAAGAGAAGTGCGAATCGTAACGCGGCACGAGCGAAGTGTTCAAAAATCGAAAAATGATTACGTATTTTTTAACCGCCTTCCAAATCTCAAGGGAAGGGGTTCTCAATTCGTCTGTATTTTTTTTTGTTTATTTTTTTATTTTTTTTAATGTTTGTTCCTCGATATCTCCGTCGTTTCTGGACCGATTTTGAAAAATTTTTTTTTGATTGAATGTATATGCATACAGATTGGTCCCATTTTTCTCAGAACCCAGTTGATGGAAGTGAACACTGAACCAATTAACGCCTGCAATTTTATTAATAGCATCGTAGCACAGACTACGTATATTGCGTTCCACTTTACTTACCTTTCTCTCTATTCATCCTACTGTCACTCAGTGCATACGTTATAATTTTGTTTTACTTGATTAATTAAATAACCAGTTATAAAAGCCATTTCTTTCATTTGTATCAGGTCATGGGCTGTACGCTCAATAGTGCGTTATAAGATTTGGCTAATAATTAAAGTGCAATCTTCGAAAGTAAAAGTACATAACCTCAAAGCACGAGTTCGCCGGAATTGTTTTCAGCTTTTTCAGATACCAAAATGACATCGCAAAACGGATTATTGTCAATTGAGAAGCTTACAGGGCGAGACAATTGGTGTACATGGAGTTTTGCGGTGAAAGCATATCTACAATTGGAAGATTTGTGGGAATGTGTACAAGGTACCGATACTGACAAAAAGAAAGACTTGAAGGCGAAATCTAAGCTAATATTACTAGTGGATCCTATGCTATATGTACACATCCAAGATGCAACTACGTCTAAAGAGGTATGGGACAATCTTTCTACCGCTTTTCAAGACTCAGGGTTAGTTCGAAAGGTTGGTTTATTGAAGGATTTAATTAATACCACCTTGGAATCAAGTAACAGTATAGAAGAGTATGTAAATAAAATTATGACATCAGCCCATAAATTAAGAAGTATTAAGTTTTCTATAGATGATGAGTGGCTTGGAACTTTGATGCTGGCCGGCTTGCCGGACATGTACAAACCGATGATAATGGGAATTGAAAGCTCAGGAGTTAAAATTAGTGCAGATTTAATAAAAACTAAATTGCTTCAAGAAGTTAAATCTAAATCTACACAAGATACAACCACAGCGTTTTATTCCAATTACAAGTCTAAGTCAAATCATATTGTACAAAATAAAAAATCTAAGGGTCCTCGTTGCTATAACTGTAATGGCTATGGGCATTTAGGAAAACAATGCTGGCATAAAAAGAATAATAAGACTGCAAATGATAAATCCAAATATAATAATGGTTTTGTAGCTGCTTTTTCAGCGGCACTGTTGCAGGATCACATGAATTGGTATGTAGACTCCGGTGCGGCCAGGAATATGACAATGCATCGTGAGTGGCTGGAAAATATACGACCATCACCTGTAAAATCAATAAGAATTGCAGACAATACATTTATCCAAGCTGAATGCTGCGGTGATGTAACCATACGTGTGCCCGCTGAGAATGGATTCAACAAGATACAGGTGAGAGAAGTCTTGTATGCCCCAGAGCTAGCTACCAATTTACTGTCAGTAAGCAAAATAATAAAATCTAAATGCAAGATAGAGTTCAATGAAGATGGTTGTATAATATTTAACCAAATGGGCCAAGAAATAGCACGGGCTGATGAAATTGATGATACATTTAGGCTGAGAATTTATAATGACACAGTAAATGCAATGTCAGCTATAACTCAAGATGATACCTACCTGTGGCACCAACGAATGGGTCACTTGAATTTTACTGATGTAACCAAAATACCGGCATGTACTTCAGGTGTGAAATTGTCACAGAATAAAGAAAATAGCATATGTATTACTTGCATAGAAGGCAAGCAGACGAGACAACCATTCCCGCACAATGGTTCCAGAGCTACAGATTTATTGGAGCTAATACATTCGGATGTATGTGGTCCCATGCAGGCGGCATCTTTTAGTGGTTGCAGGTACATAGTTACTTTCATTGATGATTTTTCAAGAAAAGTATTTGTATATTTTATGAAGAGTAAATCAGAGGTACATGATAAGTTTATAGAGTTTAAAAACAGAGTAGAGAATGAATTAAATAAGAAGATAAAAAACTTTTAGAAGTGACAATGGCAAAGAATATATTAACAAAAATTTTCAAAATACAATGAAAAAATATGGCATTTTGCATCAAACTAGTAACCCTTACAGCCCGGAGCAGAATGGCCTTAGCGAACGCATGAATAGAACTCTGATAGAGCGCGCTAAATGTATGATTCTTAATGCTAATTTACAGAACTGCTACTGGGCAGAAGCAGTAGCAACTGCGGCACACATCATAAATCGTTCGCCTACCAGAGCTCTCAATGACATTACTCCGGAAGAAGTTTGGACCGGTGAGCAGCCTGACCTCAGTCATATGAAAATCTTCGGATGCAAGGCCATGGTTCACATACCAAAGGAAAAAAGACAAAAATTAGACGCAAAGTCACGTGAGTTGATTTTCGTGGGTTATAGTGAATGTACAAAGGGCTACAGATTTATAGACCCTAAAAGCAGACAGGCCATAATGAGCAGAGATGTTATATTCTTAGAAGCCACCGTGGAACAAAAGAAAGTCTCTTCAGCACCTGAAAAAGAAGAAAAAATATTAAATAAAAATAAAGGTGAAAATATCAACAAAGAAATAAATGATAATGAAATTAAAGACTTACCATCTGACAAATATGTTCAGAAGAAAGTAGCATACTTACCAATACTGGAAGATAACATAGATTTTCAGGACACTGATAATGTTGATGAATCCAACGATAACAGCAATTTAAATTCTCCAAATGGTACCTCTGGATCTGAAACATATGAAGATTATGAAGTCTGTGATGGTGCGCTTGATGAAACATACATACCTGATGGCAGCGTAGATAACACTCCGCCGCGTCAAATAAACCTCAGACCACGACGACGGGAAGCGCCTGCTGAACGCAATCCTACAACATATCTTTGTATAAATGGTGAGTCAGCCATGAGTTTACTAGACAGTGATCCACAAGACCTTAATGAGGCGCTTCATAGCGACAAGGCTGAGAAGTGGATAGAAGCCATGAATGAAGAACATGAATCATTATTAAAAAACAATACATGGACTTTAGTTGACTTGCCTAAAAATAAGAAAGTGATACCATGCAAGTGGGTATTCAAAACAAAGACAGATGAACAAGGAAATGTGACGCGTTACAAGGCAAGATTAGTCATAAAAGGTTATAAGCAAGCAAGAGGTATAGATTATAATGAAATTTATGCTCCTGTCGTTAGGAACACTTCAATAAGATATTTGATTGGTTTGGCAGCAAAATACAAACTACAAATTCATCAAACGGATGCTATAACAGCGTTCCTTCAAGGAGACATAGATAAGGAAATTTATATGTCACAACCAGCATACTTTGAAGAGGGACAAAAAGTATGTAAATTAAACAAATCTATTTATGGTCTCAAACAAGCAAGCAGGCAGTGGAATCTTAAATTGAATGCTGCTTTACTTGAGATTGGTATGAAAAGATCAAAACTGGATCCCTGCATATATTTCAGAATATTGAATGAAAGTGACATACTATTTATCACAGTATATGTTGATGACCTACTGTATTTTTTTAACAACTACAATACAGCCCTGGAGGTTAAAAACAAATTAAAAGAAAAGTTTTATATGAAAGACTTGGGCAAAGCAAAATACTGCATAGGCTACAAGATCACACAGGAAGACAACGGTGACATCTCCATTGACCAGTCGGCTTACATACAAAAAATATTGACCCGCTTTGGAATGATGAACTGCAAGCCGGTGTCTACACCATGTGAAACAAATGTTACGTTAAAAAAGGCTAAAGACGAAACAGAAATCATAAGAGATAAGCCATACCAGGAAGCAGTGGGCTGCTTGTTGTACCTTTCACAAGGCACACGGCCTGACATAGCATATATAGTTAACACTCTGAGCAGATTTAATAATCAACCTACAGAAGAGCATTGGATGGCTATTAAGAGAGTGTTAAAATATCTAAGGGGCACCATATTTACAAAACTTACATATAAAAGTGATCAACACACTAATATTGTTGGATACAGCGATGCAGACTGGGCCGGTGACTCTGAAGATAGACGGTCATGCACTGGATATATTTTTATTTTTCAGGGGGCCGCTTTGAGTTGGAACTCCCGAAAACAACAGACTATTGCCCTTTCAACTCTGGAATCGGAATATATGTCTTTAGCATCTGCTACACAAGAATGTATATGGCTAAAACAGTTGCAAGAAGATTTTTGGCCTAATCTTTCAGGTACTCCCACAGTTTTATATTGTGATAACCAAAGTGCCATCAGTCTTTCAGGTAACGACATGTATCATCCGAGGAGCAAACATATAGATGTCCGCTACCATTTTCTTCGAGAGCGGATATCCACTAAGCAAATATCTGTGCAGTACTTACCAACGCAGGAGATGATCGCTGATCTCTTAACTAAAGGACTACATGGACCTAATCACAAGAAGTTTACTGCGTTAATGGGTTTGTGTCCAGGAGAGGATGATGGAAGTGAACACTGAACCAATTAACGCCTGCAATTTTATTAATAGCATCGTAGCACAGACTACGTATATTGCGTTCCACTTTACTTACCTTTCTCTCTATTCATCCTACTGTCACTCAGTGCATACGTTATAATTTTGTTTTACTTGATTAATTAAATAACCAGTTATAAAAGCCATTTCTTTCATTTGTATCACCAGTTCTGGTGGTGGGATCCTGGAGAAATCGAGGGAACTCCTCAAAACTGAAAGGCATACATATGGTGATTTTTCCGTTTTTAAAGGAACAGCATGCATTTACGTACGGAACAGTGACATTTGGTGCAGTGGAACTCCTGATGATGGTCAGAATGGAACTCTTCAAATCTGAACGGCACACTTATAGTGACTTTGGTATTGTTATAAGAACAGCATGCACTTACATCCAGAACAGTGACATTTGGTGCAGTGGAACTGCTGATGATGGTCAGAACGGAACTCCTCAAATCTGAACGGCACACTTATAGTGACTTTGGTATTTTTATAAGAACAGCATGCACTTACGTCCAGAACAGTGACATTTGGTGCAGTGGAACTGCTGATGAAGAGTGAGCCGCCCCTGGTTAGAGTTCCGTTCTGATAATCATTCTCATCTGTAAGTACCTAATTCAGAATCATAAAAAATCATTACTAACTCTAATAAGAAAATTGGTTCTGAAATGACGGAGATATCGAATAAAAAATATACAGACGAATTGGTAACATAATCCAACATTTGAAAGTATTTATCACCAGAACCCCAAAGGAAGGCGGTTTTTTTTTCTTAAAAATTATCATAAGTCATAAAGTCACCTGTAAGCCCGCGAGAGTTGTTTTTATTCCATTTTGAACGTTATGATTTAGGCTAAGTTTATTTTACTGTATAGGTACAATTTTGCATAATACTTGTATTTTATTAAAACAAAGAAATAAATGAATGAAATGAAATGAATGAATGAATAGTCTCCCATGTTTTGATTTTCATGAGTTTTTTAAGCAGATTCTATTATAGTCTGTGCGGAAAGAATAGAATTTTTACGACTAGTCTCTTCCCGTAGGGTAAACTCGCCTCATTCGGTGACGCGCCTAATTCGGTGAAACAACCAAAAGTCGTCTTTCCGAATAGTGCTTCAAAGCTTGTATCACCGAATTAGGCGTGTCATCGAATGAGGTGAGTTTACCCTACAGACTCTAATGTTTTCTTGTATTTTCTTACAGATTTATTTATTTTACAGCCGTGAATGGAATTTTGAAATATTTTCAACCATAAAATAATGTCCGTATCCATCGTACGAGTTCAACAAACGTATAAAATGCGGGTGGCGTGACGATTATTCCAACATGCGATGGTATCGATTTTTTAAACGTTACCGATCGGAGTGACAGTAGCTTTGATTTATTGAATCGTTCTACTATTAGTAACCTTTTAGGCTCCGCGCACACGGGCGACAAAGTTGCTCGGCAACTTTCGTATTTGTATGAAAAGTTGCGTCGCCTCGTGTGCGCACCTTCATACTAGCCCATAGACCGAGCGACGGAGACAAAACAGTTTTGTCGCCCGTGTGCGCGGAGTCTTAGAGTAACTACTTTCTACCACTCTATAGTCTGTGGTTCATTAACCTAATCGCGAAGGATTTAAACTGGGCCAATTGGCAATGGTGAAAATGAGCTGCTTTCATTCACATTTATGTTTTACTTAAGGTACAGTGGGGCAAATATCGACTGGGGGACAATTCTAACTGATCCATTTTTTCCACTATTACACTATGATGTTGAGTTCTACATGTATCCACTGAACACGCGCCTACCATGTATAATCGGTGGAAACTACTTAATAATGCAAATATTGTAAAACATGGAAAAAATGGACCTGTTACATTTGTCTCCCAGTCGAAATTTGCCCCACTGTACCTTACACGTTTTAATAAGCTACATACCTACGGACTTTAACATTAAATATAAAAATTTTACCTTCCAATAAAATTTGTATTATTTTGCCTGGTATATCCGAGGTCTTTATAGAGAGTACGTCGTAGACGTCGCATCGGACCGATAGATGGCGCCATCGTTCGTTGTAAGTCGCTCCGGCGTCTCACCGCCGCGATGTTGGTAGTCCCGTTTTTCCCCACCTGCAACACAAGGCCCCCCGCGCCCCGACTCGCCACCAGCCACCCTCATTGTTGAGGAGAAGTGCCGACGGTATATTAAGCCTACCAGGAAGGCATCACTCAGACCTCGGATATACCAGGCAAAATAATACAAATTTTATTGGAAGGTAAAATTTTTATATTATTTGTGCCGTTTGTATATCCGAGGTCTTTATAGAGACCTGTTTATTATCTCCTGGTGGCGAGTCAGCTGGCGCGCAAGCCTTTGGTAGCCCTATTGGCATAGCATAGAAGAATAAGTGAATCAGTTGAACCGATTTGACAGATGTATCAGTCGAAATAGCCTTCGATCCGCGAATATCTCGGTGCCAGAAACGCATAAAGAGATTTTCGTGATGACGTTTAGCTTTAGTCAGCGAATAGTTAGAGAAATGACATTATTATACATCGCAGATCAAAAAAAAAAAAAAAAAAGATGTAGGCGAGGCTGACTTGAACAAGATACAAAAACCTTAGATACACTATTATTATTAACAGACACGTTATTTTATCAGGTTATAAACCCAATTTCAGACACAAAGTGTGGAAATTAACTGTAAAAGTAGTGTAACTATCTGTACTGTAGCAGGGTAACGTAATTGATACTGCTTTTGTCAACCCTTCGTAAAAATTATCTAAATCAATATTAGCTTTGATATGACTATTTAAAGTCCAACGTCTTACGTCCATATCAAACACAGAAAAAGGTCATCACTCACGTGCCCAAGGGCTATTTGTTACAATACTGGTATTTTCGATCAGACTATTTCGCGTCAAGCGAGCGCGGTTGCAAGCGAGACTCCTGAACTCTGAACTCTTTTTAGTGAGGGCATTTGAGGATACCGATCGCTCGGTAAGACTAGCCTAGAAGATGAAAAGTACGAGCGCTGTCGATTGCTACTACACTGGACGGAGGTATCAGTCGATTTCTTTAAGTCAGTCATTGACTCTTAGGGTAATCCATTACCTAATCCAAAACCCGATGCGACGGATTTCTACTTCGTGCAATGAAGGTCGACAGAGTAGACTGAGAGGTGGAGACGTCAGTGTCGCATCGCTGGTGGTTGCTGAACACGTCGTGGTAGCAGGTCAAGGGGTGAATTTAACACCGCCACACATGCGCGCTTTAAGAGCGTAGGCGGAGCGTAATAATGGCGGTGCACCGCACTAACGCTGGCGTTGCGCCCAGTGGGCGCTAGCGGGAACGAACGAGCGCTGATAGCGAGCGTAACGCGCGCGGGACGCGAGCGGAATGCACGCGCATTCAGCGCGCTGATAGCGAAGCGGAATGCGCTTTATGTGTGGCGGAGGCTTAATACGTACCGTTGTACGGCGTAATGCAGGGCTCTCGCAGACGAAGAGGTACGATGACGGGCGAAGCAGAAGAAGGCGAGGTCACCGAAGGTCACTTACTTGGCTCCCAGGGGGTGCATACTGACCTCGTACGACAGTCTGTTGGAGTCAGCAGTTACTGTCGTAGTTACTCGTAACAGAAGAGATGTAGTCCTGCCATCGTACAGCATAACATAACATACAACTGAACTGTGCATAGCATATAGTGCTATGCGAACCTTAAGCCGGCTGCATGTCACTTCAGTCGCCAGCGCCACCGCCTGTTGAAGATTATTCTCCATCGGAAGAGCTTTACTTCGTACAATGTTCCGATTATTGAAGGTCTTATCGGGCTGCAGATGCAAGCAAAACAGGGGCGATTGGCCTACAGCTATCGGCAGCTGTACGAGGTAATGCTGGAAACTGCAGCGGTGCAACCTTCCTCTGTAGACCACGAAAGTTGTGAAATTTATGAAATCAGGTTCTACGATCGAATCAAGCACTATATTAATTGGGTATAGTCGAGCCAGATGATAAATACTGAAGTACTCCTGAGTTCCTGGCCCCTTTCGCTTTGAGCTGGAATCTGAAGTTCACTAAGGCGAAGCAGGTTTATTTTTCCCAATTTGTTTATTAGAGGCTCGGCGAATAAGTTAATCTCTCGAATGGACAGGGGGCGCCACAAGCCTCCGGGAAATCGTCGTGTACTTGGAACCCCCGCGGCCAGATTGCCGATCGGTTTTGGTGTCCGCCCGGTAAACAGACGCACGCTCAGGATGCAGGACGCTGGCTCGAATTCAGATCTGGACATTCTGAAAGGGATTTTTTTTTTTTTTAATTCCGCAAACCTTTACGATGTCTTTGACCTACATACACAATGAGCGATGTACAGGAATCACAGGGTCTTCTCGCGAGGCGCCTCTCCGATTAGATAGCTCGCGAACATCGTCAGGACACCCTCGCAGCAGTGCGGCTCCTCGTCCGGTTATTGACGTCTTACCTCGTTCAACTATGGGTCTCCAAACCACGTTAGGACGTAGCATCTTAAGAATTTATCTGTTCTCGCTTCGGCGACGGAGGAGTCCTTGGTCAAAATAGAGTGTAAATACAGTCGTACTTCACGGGAACTGGAAAGAGAAGAGTGGATACCATAGTGTACGGGATGTCAGCTGATAGCGGCGCCCGGCGTCACATTGGAGGGTAGTATCAGCCTGGTCAGCAACAGAGTCTGCAACGATACCGTAGCAGACGGAGCCTGGATAGTCGTGGTCGTGGCACCATTGTAGGGGAAGACAGTGTTCGCGGTGAGCGTGACATCTTAGGCGCGACGGGCGTTATCAGCGTGGCGGCTAGCAGCACCAAGGGCCCACATCAGCAATCTTACCAGCTTGTCACTGCAGCAGACGCTGTTATGTTCGGCGGTGAGATTGAGACGGCCGTCGTCAGCTCGAAAGGCGTCTCGATGCCCTGTCGCGTCACGCAGTATCGTGCTCGGTGGCCCTCTCGAGGTCGCCGCCGTCAGCGCGGGAGGCACCGGCGCCAGCGTGGCAGTCAGCTACATCGGTGAACAGCATCAACAGAGTTCGCGGCGTCGTCACGGCAAACGCGGCAGGAAAATTAGCGACGCCTTCGCGGCAGCCGCAGTATTGCGCTCGGTGGCGCGATGAAGGTCGCCGCGTCTGCAATCTTACCTCGTGCGATCGAGGCGACATCAAGGCGCCAGCATGAGCGTGTCGGCCGACGACACCGGTGGAAAACTTCAAGTAGCTTGCGGCGTTGTCACGGCAGACGCAGCAGAAGGATTGCGACGCCTGTGCAGCGGTTAACAGTATTACGCTCCGCATCACCACTGAGGCGCCAGCATAAGCGTGGCGGCCAGCAATACTGGTGGACAGCTTCGGCAGGGTCGCGTCTCGCGTTGTTGTCACGGCATATGAACGCTCTACATCACCATCGAGGCGCCAGCATAAGCGTGGCGGCCAGCGATACTGGTGGACAGCTTCAGCAGGATCGCGGCGTTGTCACGGCAGATGAGCTCGCTGCATCACCATCGAGGCGCCAGCATAAGCGTGGCGGCCAGCGATACTGGTGGACAGCTACAGCAGGTGGACAGTCAGCAGGATCGCGGCGTTGTCACGGCAGACGAACGCTCTGCATCACCATCGAGGCGCCAGCATAAGCGTGGCGGCCAGCGATATTGGTGGACAGCTTCAGCAGGCTCGCGGCGTTGTCAAGGCAGACGCACGCTCTGCATCACCATCGAGGCGCCAGCATAAGCGTGGCGGCCAGCGATACTGGTGGACAGCTTCAGCAGGATCGCGGCGTTGTCACGGCAGACGAACGCTCTGCATCACCATCGAGGCGCCAGCATAAGCGTGGCGGCCAGCGATACTGGTGGACAGCTTCAGCAGGATCGCGGCGTTGTCACGGCAGACGAACGCTCTGCATCACCATCGAGGCGCCAGCATAAGCGTGGCGGCCAGCGATACTGGTGGACAGCTTCAGCAGGATCGCGGCGTTGTCACGGCAGACGAACGCTCTGCATCACCATCGAGGCGCCAGCATAAGCGTGGCGGCCAGCGATACTGGTGGACAGCTTCAGCAGGATCGCGGCGTTGTCACGGCAGACGAACGCTCTGCATCACCATCGAGGCGCCAGCATAAGCGTGGCGGCCAGCGATACTGGTGGACAGCTTCAGCAGGATCGCGGCGTTGTCACGGCAGACGAACGCTCTGCATCACCATCGAGGCGCCAGCATAAGCGTGGCGGCCAGCGATACTGGTGGACAGCTTCAGCAGGATCGCGGCGTTGTCACGGCAGACGAACGCTCTGCATCACCATCGAGGCGCCAGCATAAGCGTGGCGGCCAGCGATATTGGTGGACAGCTTCAGCAGGCTCGCGGCGTTGTGGCGGGGGCAGAAGGTGGCCGCGCTGGTAGCCTGCGTATTGACGACTGATCACTAACGGCACGGCGCTCGCGTCGGGGCAGCAGCAGACATACTTACAGCGTCGCACGCGGCGCCTATGCGGCGGCCACAACGTTGTTCGGCGGCACCGCAGAGATGGCCATCGTTAACGAGGAGGCAACTTCTACGCAACCTCGGCGGCGCCGACGCGGCGGACAACACTGCCGCGGTCAGCGGCGCTATCGCAGCGCTACAGTAAGTTTCGGCGCCGACACGTGGCTTGGGGCCTCCGCACCGAATCGGAAACCGAACATATTCTTTCTAAAATAATATGAATCTGCTCACCCATTCGTCGGAGAAATTCAAACCTCCTTGGAGCACGGTATTCCTCCACCGCGCCCTCCGCCGCCGCCGCCGCCGCAGCCCGCAGGTCGCGCAGCACGCGGTCGCGAAGCACGTGGTCCCCGGAGCACGTGGTCCCCGGCGGAGCAACTTACCTACGTTACCGCTTATATTCTCGCGCGAAACTTTTAATACGCGGATAACACTTCCTACTTTAGTCTCGGAAATGCGAATAGTTTAAAAAGAAAACTGATTAACGGTAACGATTTTTGCAGCATGGAACTTTCTTACAAAAAAAGTGGGTAGAATCATAAAGCACCGCTCGTTCATTTCTATAGTGAGAACCCCGAAAGACGAATAATGATCGCTAGCGAGGCATAATATATCTCATTATTCAAGACGAACGAGCGCAAATTAAAAGGGAAGAAAGAATTGACGGATGAAATTGAAAAATTTCATAATTCCGAAACGTTATAAGCCACTTTTTAAATAAAAACACGAATAACTCTGGTTTGACCAGAAATAACAAGGAAATAGAAACTAAAAGATTAATTTCGAGACACCATGCTGTAAAAATGTTCGAACGGAATACGCGACAACCGGTCACTTCGGCGTTCGACGAAACAATGAGGGTGGCTGGTGGCGAGTCGGGGCGCGGGGGGCCTTGTGTTGCAGGTGGGGAAAAACGGGACTACCAACATCGCGGCGGTGAGACGCCGGAGCGACTTACAACGAACGATGGCGCCATCTATCGGTCCGATGCGACGTCTACGACGTACTCTCTATAAAGACCTCGGATATACAAACGGCACAAATAATATGTTCTTCCTAAATATGACAAAGCTACAGTCTGACCAAAAAGAGTACAAATTAAAAACCGGCCAAGAGCGTGTCGGGCCACGCTCAGTGTAGGGTTCCGTAGTTTTCCGTATTTTTCTCAAAAACTACTAAACCTATCAAGTTCAAAACAATTTTCCTAGAAAGTCTTTATAAAGTTCTACTTTTGTGATTTTTTTCATATTTTTTAAACATATGGTTCAAAAGTTAGAGGGGGGGGCCCACTTTTTTTTCCTTTAGGAGCGATTATTTCCGAAAATATAAATATTATCAAAAAACGATCTTAGCAAACCCTTATTCATTTTTAAATACCTATCCAACAATATATCACACGTTAGGGTTGGAATGAAAAAAAAATTCAGCCCCCACTTTACATGTAGGGGGTACCCTAATAAAACATTTTTTTCCATTTTTTATTTTTGCACTTTGTCGGCGTGATTCATATACATATTGGTACCAAATTTCAGCTTTCTAGTGCTAACGGTTACTGAGATTATCCGCGGACGGACGGACGGACGGACGGACGGACAGACAGACATGGCGAAACTATAAGGGTTCCTAGTTGACTACGGAACCCTAAAAAAGTGGCAACATTGTAGTGTCATCCCTTTCAAATCATTATGTGTCAGAAAACGGGACGACACTACGATATTGCCACTTTTTAACTTCTACTCTCTATGGTCAGACTGTACTTAATTAAGTATTTACTTATGTACGTTATGTGTGACAAAAAATGTATAAATTACTCTGGTGGAAAAAATACCAGAAAATTGATTGTGAATTGCGATTTTTAAAGGACTGGACGTATAAAACCAAATTACCCGAGACAAACCGTAGACCTACGTAAAGGCGTCGGTCAATCTGTGTAAGAATGTCCTAAGAATGTCCTATAATAAGTGTCCTCACAGATGTCATATATACCATAGATCAAGCAAACCTATCTACTTAGCGTGTCAAATGAACTCAGTGAAATCCACTGAGTTGTCCGTCTTTAATCGCAGCTTGCAGCTTTCGGGCGTCAATTTTTATAAGTTGAAGTCAATCAAAACATAAAAAATGCCTCGTTACGTGATATTCAATTGCAACAACACAAAAATTATGAACAATCAAGAGCCTGAGACATATTTAAAATTACAGGGTGGCTAGCCGAATGGCACAATCGCTCACGAAACGCTCACGAAACGAAGCGCTAGTAGATATCTATCTCTATCGCGCTTGCGTATTGGCGCGACAGAGCCAGCGGCGTATCGCTTTCGTTTGGCGTCGGAGAAATGCCATTCGGCTACGGGGCCAGGCAAGAAACAACTTCAGTACAAAATTTGACACGCTCGGCCCCTATACAAATAGATGAACTTGTTTCTTCTATATAAATAAAGTTCTGTGAGTGTCCTATAGTCTAGGTAGGCAATAATTATAGTCGTTAACTATTTAGTTTACCTGGTAATACCTATGGTCTTCACTATGGGGAGTAGGCAGGGACTCGCTTGATAGTATACTTTTATGGACTGACTAGCTTTTGCCCGCGGCTTCGCTCGCGTTAGAAAGAGACAAAAAGTAGCCTATGTCACTCTCCATCCGTTCAACTATCTCCACTTAAAAAATCACGTCAATTCGTCGCTCCGTTTTGCCGTGAAAGACGGACAAACAAACAGACACACACACTTTCTCATTTTTATAATATTAGTATGGATGAATTTGATTTGTTAACTTCAAGATGACGTATGAGCCGCTAGTGATATTAGCATTATTTTATAGGAAATAAAACAGTACTTACCTAGTAGTATAGTCTTCAGGATAAGGTATGGGCACGCCCTCTGGTGACGGTTGTGGTGTGTCACCAACCCAAAAGTACGCGTCAGGACCGGTGCCATCATACGCGAAGCCGCGTACAAATACCTGATTAAAGAAATAATAAAATCAGTTCATGTCAAGTTTAACAAAATATGTTTATAAGTGAAATGAAATTCCTCAACTCGTCTATATAAACTGATATAATTTAAATCTCCACAGATTCAGGTTACAAATATTAACAGTCAATAACTATTTTTCCTTGTTAACCCCTATGTGCCCAACACTTATATTTTTTCCCTATTTTTTGAGGTGACGACCTCATTCTCCTACTTATTTTAATGAGTTTAACGTGTTTTAAGCAGTGGGTCGAAAACGACCCTATGGGCATATATGGGTTAAGCATGTTTTTGCTAATCTCTCAACACGAACCGCCGTCAACAGCCTCACCTCTTCCCGTCAATCGCAATTCCTAACTTTTTTTAACCGTTCGCATCACAGTCACTCAACCAAAACCTCCAGGACCACCAAGTTGAATTCCTAAAATGTTGGATTTGCAAAAAGTTGAATTTGCAGAATGTTGAATGTTAAAATGTTGAATTTGCATTATGTTGAGTTCTTTTTATGTCCAAATTGCATAAAGTTGAATTTGCAGCTTGTTGAATCCTAAAATGTTGAATTTGCAGAAAGTTGACTTTGCGGTATGGTGAACCCTAAAATGTTGAATTTCCATAAGATTAAATTTGCAGTAGGTACCTACAGGGTGTAGCAAAGGTCCCGAGTGATACTTTAACAGCTGATAGGGTTACTAATGACCCTAAGTGTGATACAAGTGAAAAAAATTCGTAGTTCGAAAAAAATGAGTTTCGATTTTTTCCGCTTAAATAGCAATCAGGGTATTGGTCTTGTCGGCTGTTGAAGTAAGGTGCATTGGGGTAATTTCGAACGTCGTCTAATTTTGAAAGTCACATAAAAATCACCATTATTTCCATCATATCAAGATTCCCCTTTCGAAATTACCCGAGCATTTCTGTATGTCGAAATTATCTCAAAGCACCCTATTGACTTTTGTTACATGCTATATAGTTTCAGGGCATATTTAAGTTCCAAGACTCCACTGATGAGCCTTTTCGAAGCATAATGCCTTAAAATTTAGTTCCCCGTTACAGCAATGGGTTAAATACAGTCTGAAGACTGAAATTCATGACCATCAAAGGTACATTTTTTTCTCCTATTAGGACCAAAAAGCTAGCGATTCTGAGTAGAAATCATATTAAAAAATACCCATGTTAAAAAAAGATTCCAGGAATATAAACTTGAGTTCCTAGAATGTTGAAATCCCAAAATTTTTAAAGTATACATTTTGAGAATTCAACTTTTTGATATTTCAACGATTTCTTATTCTCATAAGAGAATTCAACATTTTGCGAAACTGAAAAAAATCAACATTCTGGGAAAGTCAACGTTTCGGGATTTCAACATTTTAGGAATTCAACCTGGTGGTCCGGGAGGAACCAAAAGGTTGCGATGGCGGTATCTTAAGGAAACTAAATATATAATTATTTATTCTAAAAATCAGCAACAATTTAATTTTTGGTACAAGTTTTTAACGTTAAATGTACTTTTTTCCACAGAAACCACCAAGAACACGAAGAATCTTTAAAACCTCAAGCACAATCAAATGATCCAAAGTGAATCTTGGCCTGAGCGAGCACCACCAGACCTGTCCCGATTTTTTGATACATATTTTTGCATTTTACTGTATACATGTGTGTACAAAGTTTGTAACGTAGTATATTTTCTTGGTCGTAATTAATATTTTTTTATAAATCTAAAATCGAAATTTCTTTAATTTTATTTTGTTTCAAATCCTGTCTTAGTGCAAAAATACTTGCATCCACGCATGTATGCACTTTTCTGCATAATCTGTGCACGGGTTGCCAGATAGCTAAAAATAACGCGTAGTATGAGATTTTTTAATTGTTACTCCAGTACATTTTGATAAATTAAATTAATATAATTATATAGAAATAATGCAGAAAATTATCTTAAATACATAACAAAATACTATTATATTAATACTCTAAATAAGAGGCCTGTCTGGAGTGACAATCTTGCTATGTACATCATAGTAAATCTTTCATGACTCTGATGGAGTCTCAAATAAATATAATATATTAATTCGATATATTATGTCTTCCTGGGTTTGTCACCCTATGTCCTTGATTGCTCCATATGCAAATAGGTTAATGATCTTGGGTGGTCCATTTCCTTTTTTGACCCTTCTGGGTGCACACGCACTTTCTCCACAAGACCATACCGCATGGTGGTCAAAACGGTGGAAGCAGAAGGCCTGCAAAAAATCCTCAGATTGAGTAAGTATCTGAATTGTTCTGATCAACTCCATAATGGCGTGAAACGTTGTGGGTTTGTTCCTAACCATGTGCTTGGTTATTCACAGGGATGATCTGTCTTCTGCTGTGGGATTGGGAGCGCTCCGCTAGGAAATTTCTTTGACCTTCAGCGGTGAGCTAATAAATCAGATTGTCTTCATTTTGTCATGCTGGTCTTGAGAGCATTAGACTAATGTATTTTTATGTCGCTTTCAGGAGCCGGGATATTTATAGATATATATATTATTAACTCTGGAAATCCTTGTGACCGGCGCAAGTTCTGAGTCCTGTTTGCTGGAAGATGGCCTGCCTCTGCCGCATTTGTCTCGGTGTCCACGTGGCACGCGTTCCGGGTTGAAAAGTCTCCGCAGTGCAGCCAACATTCCCCGGGAGGTCCCGTGCCACCTTCCACAGCTTTCCCGAAGGTTCACCATCTGAGAGGTCGGTCCAATTTATCCTTCTAATGGTCAGGGCAACTGCGTCAGCTGAAATTTAGTTAGATTAAATTCATAGAGTCAGTAATTAAGAGCAAGCAAATATTTTTGAGAACTGGTACCTAGGTATTTTAATAGTATAATTTCTAGTAAAGATAACAATAAGGTATCTGTACACTATTCCGGGATAGTAAAATGTGGTACATTATTCCGGGATACTTTGGTTTTTGTCGCAAAATAAGGAAACTATCAGTAAAATCTTAAGTTAATGCAGTATTTAATTAACTATAGATCAAATAGAACCGAAAAAGTCGATTTTCGGATATTTATATTATCTTTTGAAGCCGTGAGGTACCTCCAAACGCGTCAGTCGCAACCACGCAGTGGTTTCTATGGGCGTGTTTGACGGTGAGCTTAACGCGGCAGCGGAACTTCGTAAGGGTTTGCTGTGATGATGGTAAGTTTATTGATATTAAATTTGTATCATAATTATCTTATAGTTATTAAAAGACATTTATATCATCTTTTCAAGTTAATTTAAAACATAATTTTATTAAAATACCCGCTCCCGGAATAATGTACACCATTTTGACGAGGTGTACATAATTGCGGGAGTATCACGGAATAACGGAAACACAGTCCGTAATGTTTTTGTGTCCTATTACTATTTGCGGTTAAGTATATTTATATATTTAATGTAAATACATTAAGTAAAGATTACAGATTATAGTGACATAATTACGGTACATATATTTTTTAGATTTTAATCTGATAATTGAATACGAAATGTATACTCATTGAGTAATACGTGCGAAATATTGGACTGTGGCATCAACATTAAATTTGTTTAATTTCATAAAATTAAAGCAAAAGGTTTATTTATTTCAATGTTTTGAGTATAATTGTTATATAATCTTCCAATATACTAAGAAAAAAATCTTGTTTATCTTTTAATATAGCCTTTTTTTGACTGCCGTAATTAAGTACACGACTTTATATGAGTGTATCTTATTCCGGTATACTTATATAAAGTATATTAAAATATATAAACTCATAAAATAAGGTACAGAGACCCGGATATTATGTTTTTAAACTTCCTTAGTTAGCTAAAAAGCTTTATACCGCATATTGGTTTGTCCGTCAGTCAGTCTGTCTGTCTACGATTTAGCTCAATCATCATTAGTACTAGAAAGCTAAAATTTACATGAGGACAATACATAATAGGATAGACATATATAAATATAAAATAGTACCTATTTACACCGATTTCATCAAACATGGCTAAGAAGATAATACTAACATACTTATCTAACACAGCAAAAGGGAGTGTACAAGTTTCTAATAGGGTGGCAACGCGCATGTGACACTTTTTGAGTTGCAGGCGTCCATAGGTTACGGTGACCGCTTTCCATCAGGCGGATCGTGTGCTTGTTTGCCACCGACGTAGTATAAAAAAAAAACACTCGATTAATTCAGCTCTTTCAAACGAAAAAAACTAATCAAAATCGGTTCATCCATTCGAAAGCGATGCCTTAGACAGACAGACAGTGAAACTTATAACACCCTGTCGTTATATCATATAATCGTTATACCGTAAAATATCATATTTCCCTTCCCATTCCAGCCCACCAAAATATTGCCAATTATAAAAAATACACTCTGTATAAACATTTATCAAAACGATATGTGCATTATATATTTATGTAAACAATATTTTTAATTCGTTTCTTTACATTATGCTTCAACAAAGTGGACTTTAAAGATATCCCGTAATAATGTACAACGACTCCCGGAATTAAAGCCATACCAAAATTGTATCCCGGAATAATGGGCAAACTAAGGGTTTAGTAAAACAACGGTAATTTCTATAAATTAGAAGTTACGATGCAAAATAGTGTCTTAAATCGATCGTAGAAGACTTATCCTCAAAATAAAATAGTTAACACGACTAGAAACTTCGCATTTTTGTTTCAATCCTCACTTAAAGTAGGAAACGTCTTAAGTTCCCGTAATATGGTACAGTTACCTTATCAGTGGCGAAAAATAATATGGAGCGACAAATCCAAATTTGAGGTCATAGTTGGCGATGAACGAAGTAAAGTCATTCAAGATAAAGGAGATGCATTTCACAAAGACTGTCTTGAACGCAAGGTGTAGTTTCCAGCATCTTTAAATGATTTAGGGCTGTATGTCGGCACAGGGTGTGGGATGTCTGCAATTTATAGATGGAACCGTCAATGCAGAGAAATACAAAAGCATCTTGGAATAGAGTTCACTACCGTCTATAAGAAAGTTCAAGTATATAAATGGATTTACTTTTCAACGAGATGGTGCCTTATGTCATACTGGCAAGACAACGATGGAGTGGCTGAAACAAAAACAAATTCCTACCATATCATGGCCATCCAGCAATCCAGACTTGTCTCCCATAAAAACTTTGTAGTGGTAAATGAAGAAAAAGTTGCGAAAAGATCCTTCTAAATCCAAAGCTGATTTTAAGGAGAAACTTGTGGGTGTCTGGAATGGAATAACCCCTGAGGAGTATAGACAGTTGGTAGATACAATGCCGCTCAGAATTAAGGCCGTTTTAGATGCAAAAGGTGACGCCACCAAGTGGTAGTTGTTCTTTTCTGCATCGGCTACGCTGAAGACGAACATTTTTGCGAGTGTTACATTTGGTGAAATTATGTTTTTTTGTTTACTAGTGAGGAAAATTGTTAATTTATGTTTTGAATAAATAAAATATGCATTATAAGCTCTCTTGTTTTTATGTTACATGTTCTACTAATCATCTAATTCATCCTGAATTTTGAGGTCGAAGTTAGGACATAATATTTTTTTCATACTAGACGATATCATTTGCATTGGGGCTCGTATTCAGGTAAATATTTTTCTAAAAGATAAAAGATATAATGATTGAACTAACCGTGTTTTCATCGACTGCGTACACTTGCCCGCGTATGCCGTGCGCGTACTGGTTCAGCCTGCCGATGGGCCGACCGTAGTATGGCTCCGCTTTCCTCGTTAACGCTGGTGCTGCAATAAAAGTACATTTTAAAATTAGTTAATCATCAAATCGCTTACTTTTCTATCAAACTATTTAATTTAATTAAAAACATGTATATATCTGTCCTAATTTGGTGACCGTTTTTAAAATAGATGTTTATCCTACCGACTGTGCCAGATAAATATAAACTTAATTAATCTCACAGGGTGCTACTTGTGGTAATTATTGATTTAATAGGAGGTAGGGCATAGCGAATGATATTCCGCTTTGTGTGGTAGGGCACAGCACAGCGGATATCGTCTCGCTCGAATCTAGAGCAAAGCCCAACTGGGGTAGTACCTCCGCCTTACAGAAGACTGCAGCCAAATAGCACTAGACCCTACTCATAGTGTTGTGTTCCTGTCGGTGAGTAAGGCTGCCAGAGCTCAACGAGGGTGCGGTGTGCTGATGACGGGAGGTCTTACGGAACTAACTTGTTCCGTTTATTGTCCTTTGAGTCGTCGGCAACCCGAACCCTCCTTAGAACTTGTACACTCCTTTTTGCTGTGTACTTAACACAGCAAAAGGGAATGTACACGTTTCTAATGGGGTGGCAACGCGCATGTGACACTGTTTGAGTTGCAGGCCTCCATAGGTTACGGTGACCGCTTTACATCAGGCGGGCCGTATACTTGTTTGCCACCGACGTAGTATAAAAAAAAAAAAAAAAAATAATGTGTATGTAAATGACCTTAAATTTCACGTCTTGATTAATATGAGACTCAATGATTGTTGGCACATTTTTTTTATACGTCACAAATTAGATGTATGTATATTTTAAACAGCATCGCTAAACTATCGAGGTTTGTGTCGATACTCTACATATGGTGTTTTTCCCGCACTAAATTACAAATTAGTACATATTCTTGTCAGGTCGAACTTCAAAAGGCTATATGTACTGAAAATCTTCGTAGGATACACACGCAAAGAGGGATAATGTACTATTTTCGTAGTGTTTGACCAAGCAATCTATGACGATAATAACCTGACCTGTGACCCGTAATACGTTATTACCAATAAATGATGGTTATGTCTACGACAAAAATGACGACCGGTCTGGCTCAGTCAGTAGTGACCCTGCCTGCTAAGCCGCGGTCCTGGGTTCGAATCCCGGTAAGGGCATTTATTTGTGTGATGAGCACAGATATTTGTTCCTGAGTCATGGATGTTTTCTATGTATATAAGTATGTATTTATCTATTTAAGTATGTATATCGTCGCTTAGCACCCATAGTACAAGCTTTGCTTAGTTTGGGGCTAAGTTGATCTGTGTAAGGTGTCCCCAATAGTTATTTATTTATTTATTTATGTCTATGTCTAATATGTTGAATACAATAAATGTTTTAATTAGTTTAAGACTTCGATTCGTGTAATTTGCCCTTTAAATTTTATTTCGTTCCCAACCAAAAATATCTAAAATATCCTCCAGCTAAACTGAATTTAAATATTCTACATCGTAGCGTTCTATCCTTGACGTAAATTCAATCAATTCTCTTCAGCTGTCAATGAAATTAATGAAAGTTCGAAATAGTTCCGTAGTTTGAAACTCGGGTGAACACAGACGTGCAGATCACTATTTAATACACGCGGCATTGAATTAAATTTAATTGTTAGACATAGAGTCTGTTCGGAATGAGAAGAGTCGTGAAATGTATAGGGTCCATAGTACATTCCACGACTCTTTTCTTTTCGAACAGACTCTAATAGTGTATATACATATATAACATATATTTGCGACTCATTATACTATACGGAATAAGGTGGAATAAGTAATAAATAGCGTTGTACGCACCTATATGTAATTATGTACGTAGCAGTGGCGATACTAGAGAATTTTAGGGAACCCGTTGGGAATCGAGTTGTATCGACGCTCCGCCACTGGTAGGTATTTACATCGCTGGGTAAAAGGTGCATGTTTTCTCGTAAATTCATTTACAAGGAACTGTTATGAACATAAAGTCATCATCATCCCCCTTGCGTTATCCCGGCATTTGCCACGGCTCATGGGAACCTGGGGTCCGCTTTGACAACTAATCCCAAGATTTGGCGTAGGCACTAGTTTTACGAAAGCGACTGCCATCTGACCTTCCAACCCGAAGGGTAACTAGGCCTTATTGGAATTAGTCCGGTTTCCTCACGATGTTTTCCTTCAGCGAATCGCGACTGGCAAATATCAAATGACATTTCGCACATAAGTTCAGAAAAACTCATTGATACGAGCCGGGTTCGAACCCGCGACCTCCGGATCGAAAGTCGCACGCTCTTACCGCTAGGCCACCAGCGCTTATGTTGAATATAAAGTATCGAAAAGTAATATCAAAGAGGATCGAGTATTAAAGAGAGTTACTGTCAAAGTAAAATGTGTAATCACAGTGCATAGACTGCCATCTCTCGACACAGGCTTAAAACTTTTGAACCTCAGTTTTGACAATTTGGCAATATTAATATTTGCCATTTTAAAACATATCAAGCTAAGAATATGCTTAGCTTGATATGTTTTAAAATGTCAAATATTAATATTAGCGCCATCTAGCCGAGCGTACCCCAAAGGTGTATCGCCATCTAGCTCACCGTACCTTTTTCTGTATGGTTTTGGGGTACGTTTTATTCTTAGACTTTATCTGTCTATACGAAGTTATATAGGTCTTTGGTAATATTGAATCAGAAACAATGCGAGTTGCAGCCTTGTTTGCAGTCATATGACCGATCGGTTCATAGTCTAGATATTAACTGAAGGTCTTTCAGGTTTTAAATGTAGGACATTGAGTTATTAAGTACTCGCTTTTGCCCGCGGCTTCGCTCGCTTTAGAAAGAGACAAAAAGTCACTTATGTCACTCTTCATCCTTTCAACTATCTCCACTTAAAAAATCATGACATTTCGTCGCTCCGTTTTGCCGTGAAAGACGGAAAAACAAACAGACACACACACTTTCCCATTTCCCATTCAGAAGCGAACCCCAGGCTCCCATGAGCCGTGGCAAATGCCGAGATAACGCAAGGAGGATGATTATGTACACTAGTTATCAAGCCGATAAAGTTCGTTTGTCTTTTAATGTACTATTAACCTCGTCGCTTAAATAGACTGAGAACGGGTCACGGTCGCTGCAATTACTGTCTGCACAAATGGGGGTGGAAAGACTCTGGAATGTGCGAGTGTGGCGAAGAAGTCCAAACTATGGAGCATATAATCCAGCGATGCCCTCTGAACTCATACTCCGGACCACCAGAAGATCTGCTGCGCCTAACACCCGACGCAATTGCGTGGCTGAGCTCACTGAATGTTGACATTTAGTTTAAATTGTATTTTAATGTGTATTCTCTGACATTCATATAACTGCCTGTTTTTTGTGTATGCCATACGATTAAATAAATAAATTAATCTCCCCTAAAAGTTATCAAAAATTACCTCACTTTACAACCAGAATCTTACTACAAAGTCAGAAAACAATAAATATCATACAAATCGTCCCCATATCGAATCATAACCATCCCAAATCCCAAGGGACCAAGTAGAAACTTTCTGTACAGGATACGTAATAGCCATAGCCACATGCACAAACACTTACGATAATATCATTATCTCTGTCGCTCTGCCGTATTGGCGCGACAGAGTCAGACTGCGTTTGGATCGGCGTCTAGCGCCAGCTATTGTTATTTCGGCTAGGCCCGCTGAACACTTCCATTGACAATTTTACCTACCTCTTTATCATCCTTATGGCGACTACATAAAGTATAATCAAAGTCAACCGTATACATAGTACCACAGGGCCTACCACGTACACCAAAGTCCTCATAATTTTCTCTGTAAAGAAGCGCCCGCGGTTTGAGAAATTAAGCTTTCGCAGTAGGCCTGTTACGACAGAATTCGTTGATCTATTCAAAGCTTTAAAACTAAGATATAAGAGCGAGGTAAAGTCAGAGTGTTTCTCGACCCTCCCCATCCCTTAACAGCTCGTTATTTATCTAATATCCTAAGCGGGGGTGTTTTGACTGACGACTTCATAATATGCATAAAAGAGGGGCGATTACGGATATACAGTTATCTGGGAGGGTGCAGAATTGCAGATAGATATTTTAAGATGCAAATTTTTCTACTAAGCATATTTTTAGTTGGTATCTAGTTAAGACTAGAGTAATTTCTACAGAATTATTTCTAAGTGGCTACCTATTTAATAATAACGCGCCAAGCGTCATCAGCGCGATACCTGGGATAGTACCTAAATAAAACTAGTATTTTAAGGGCCGGTAACGCACCTCCAACCCTTATGGTGTCCATGAGCTGCAGTGATAGCTTACCATCAGGCGACTTATCTGTTCGTTACTTTTTGATGAGGCCTATCACGAAATTATAAATTTATTTATCTACTTATTTATGTAAATGTTAAAACAATAGAAATATCAAGAATAATTGTGAAAATTTCCACCCATCGTTACTCGTACGATGGCAGTAACATCCTTTAACGCGCCGTAATATCGTAAGCGGTAGGGGAGGGTTGATTGACAGACCCTCCCTTGAGACAGGGGAGCAGGCTATAGGTTTTTAAAGGTTGTGCAAGGTCATATATCTGTGATATTAATGTGGGAACATGTTAGGCAGATATCGTTAGATTATGAAAGATATTTAGTTATTTAGTACATACATACATACAATCACGCCTGTATCCCATAAAGGGGTAGGCAGAGCACATGAAACTACTAAAGCTTCAGGGCCACTCTAGGCAAATAAGGGGTTAAAAGAAAACGAAACTATGGCATTGCGGTGACAGGTTGGTAGCCTCTCGCCTACACCACAATTTAACCTATATCCCATAGTCGCCTTCTTCGACACCCACGGGAAGAAAGGGGGTGGTGAAATTCTTAACCCGTCACCACACAGGCATTTATTAGTAATCTTGCGTTATCCTGGCAATAGCCACATCTCATGGGAGTCTGGGGTCCACTTTGATAACTTGTCTGTGATTTATCTCAAGATTTGGCGTAGACACTAGTTTTATATTCGCAAAAAACAATAGTTATTTGTTATACAAGGGGGAAAAGTTGTATTTTAACGCCGAGTGTGGAATTGAAAAACGAGCAAGTGAAAGGATGCTATAGTTGAACCACGAGCGAAGCGAGTGGTTCGAGAATAGAATCCTGAACATGCGAGTTTTTTAACACACGAGAAGTAAAATACATTTGCACCCGAGTGTAAAAAAAAAAGTGAAATTTATTATTAAAAAGTGAAAAAAAAAAAAAGTTTTACGAAAGCGACTACCATCTAACCTTCCCACCCGAAGGGAAACTAGGACTTAATGTGATTAGTCCAGTTTCCTCGCGATCTTTTACTTAATCCTAAAGGGACTGGCAAATATCAAATGTTAGTTCGCGCATTGGTACGAGCCGGGTTTCGAACCCGCGAGCTTCGGATTGAAAGTCGCAGGCTCTTACCGCTAGCCCACCAGCACTCTTGCGACCCGACTGGAACTCTTGCAACTTCTATTCCATGTATTATATTCTATCTAAAACCATAATAAACATGGTCTGCTTTCCTAAAAACGCAAAATAACTCATCTTACTTGTATAATAAAATATCATAGTATAGATATATTATTTGTTTCCTAATCTCATTTGCCCGCAGTTTGCCGAGGGGGTTGCTATGGACGCAACTTTTGTAATAAACATGTAGCTTTCTGATATGTCGCATCTCAATGTTAGTAGGGATACTTTTGCTTTTTTATTAAACTGCCCCATTCGAACATGTAATACACAGCAAGGATTAGATTTTGATACGATATGGATTGCATATGTCAGTGGAGAAAATGACGTTTTTTTTTGAAGAATCGTCACTTTTGACACTTTTTTAATACCACGACGGTGGCCACCAAGCTTACAACCCTCCTGACGGTAAGTCCTCCTGCAACTTCGGGGGTGTTACACTGACAGATTGGTCTCATATCGCAGTGAAATCTTATTCACATCTTAGAAGCATTGTTCGAATACTTCGAGTACGGCAGTCAAAGTGAAACACCCGTAAGGAAAACCTGCGCGAATTTTGTGTAAATCTGTTACAAAAACTTGCAGATATTTATTTTTAAAACCAGACGCCAAAACGACGGGGTGTTATAAGTTTGACGTGTCTGTCTGTGTGTCTGTCTGTCTGTCTGTCTGTCTGTCTGTCTGTCTGTCTGTCTGTTTGTCTGTCTGTCTGTGTGTGTGTCTGTCTGTGGCATCGTAGCTCCCGAACGGATGAACCGATTTAGATTTTAGTTTTTTTTGTCTGAAAGCTGAGTTAGTCGGGAGTGTTCTTAGCCATGTTTCATGAAAATCGGTCTACTATGTCGCGGTCGGGGTTTTTTCAAGATTTTAATTTTGTGGTTAGGTTTAAATTTCCTTTCAACTAGAAAAGAAGCTGTCTAAACAGTAAAACAAAATAATTTTTACATATCCGTATAATCAATGTAATTAGAATGACCATATTTTTCCGGTTCCTGACAGTCTCACTTCCAAATTCGATAATGTTAACCACACTTTCACAATTTGCAAAAGTCTTCAATATTTTTAAACTGCTTTAATGAATAAAACGACTCAGCACTGATCTAGTGCTATATTATGTATTATTATTCTTAATTTAAAATGAGTGGCACCCATCTACAATGTCAAAGCTCTTATTGGATTGGAATTGAATTTGTGATAGCATGCATTTGATTACACTGACTTCGGATTTTATTTCATTTCTTAATTTTATTGTGTTTTGTGTACCTATTTCTATTTGTAAATGACGATCCTTATTGGGAGAAAATATTCATTTTATTATTTTCAATTTATAATGTAATTTTCGACGATCATGATGAGAAGATAAACATAACTTTGGCATGTAACAAATTTATAGTGTAATTTTTATCAAGAAATAAAGAAATCTAATCTAATCTAATCTATTTTCTAATCTATGCAAATAAAGGTTTTTTTTAATTTATTAGTTTTATTACTTAACCATTAAGTTTTTTTTTTATTTATTATATTAGATTTTATGCCATCAAAATTGCATTGATGAACTCTCTAACAAGTATTTAATATAGATATACCTATCTAGTTGTACACTCGCGCTCCCCTCACGTTCATTTAACGCAGTTTTGTCTCGTTCCTGTTCCCGTTTGTCTCGGGGGCGGCAATTTGCTAAATTACGGGGTAAGAATGCTGTTTACTCAAGTTATAGGTATATATCATTTAAATTTCGAAGGATCGCCATATTTTTCTTAAGGTGAATATTTTTTGTCTCATTTTTCTATAAAAATGGTGATAAAGCATAGATTTCCTTTCGCATTATTTTTCACCGTCGGTTCCAAAAAAAACTTGTGAATTAGGAAACCCATTTTTTCATTTAGAATAAAGTATTTTAAAATTATTAAACTTATCGAAATATAAAGGAAAGAAATCTATAAAAATGCCCCGTTTACTTCAAATTACTGTTGTTAATTTTAATAACAAGTATCTCATATAGTTATACACTCGCGTTCCCCTCACGTTCATTTAACGCAGTTTTGTCTCGTTCCTGTTCCGGTTTGTCTCGGGGGCGGCAATTTGCCAAATTACTGTACGAATGCTGTTTTAGGCATATTGAGAAGAGTTATCATTTGTATAAAAGGTATCCTATGCTTTTTCGTGAAACTGGAAAGAAATAACGGTGTATAGTGTGTATACTTATAATTTACTTTTTTTATTAGACTTATATTGACCGGGATATAGACCGTGATTACCTTTTGATTTTTGTCGAGCTCCCGATATTTCGACGCAGTTGAATGCGTCAAAAAATTGAAAATCAAAAAGGTAATCACGGTCTATATCCCGGTCAATATAAGTCTAATGAAAATAACCGTGAATCATTCGAAACTCTTACTTTTTTGATGTTGAATAAAAAGGTTGCCGTTTTTTTGTTTCGTTCAATTTCAAGGAACTACGAATCGGGTATTAACTAATCAAAAATATTTGATTTATCTATAAAAAAACTACCTTTTTGTATTTTTAAGTAGTAAGTAGTACCTAGTTATAAATTATAAACTGACTATAACGTCTATTGGTGACTAAATTTTCTTCACCTAACATACCATTTTTTTTAACCTAACCTCAAATTTTACTCTATAAACTCTACTTCTACATATAAACTATATAAAGACGTCAAATCAATGCATCGCTTTCTCAACATCTCCATATCCCCCACATTCCAGCCACAAAGGGTTACCGTGTCTTATTTCACAAGCACTTTCAAGTGAGAATTCTAAATCGTCCTTTACATAGCGGGGTTTACCTTAGTTTCTACCATTTTTGACGTGTTAGAACAGGTAAGTCTTTTTTTATAAAATGTATGTAGGTAAGTTGATGAAAGATGACCTTTTGATTTTTGTCGAGCTCTCAATATCATGGTTTTAAAAAGGTAACCACGGTCTATATCCCGGTCAAAATATGTCTAGTGACAATAAACTCACTCAAAACTCTTTAAATATATCCATGCTAATATTATAAATGGGAAAGTCTGTGTGTCTGTTTGTTTGTCGTGATTTTTTAAGCGAAGATAGTTGAAGGGGTTGAAAGTGACATAGGCTACTTTTTGTCTCTTTCTAACGCGAGCGAAGCCGCGGGCAAAAGCCAGTTTATGTATATTTGACGACGTCTGGCCTAGTCGATAGTGACCCTGCCTGCTAAGCCGCGGCCCTAGGTTCCCAGATGGTTCCCAGTAAGGGCATTAAAAAAAGGAAATTTGGTTCTAAGTACCTATAGTAAGTCACCTGTTGGATCGCTGTTTACTTTCAATCTTCAAGGTTACAACGACGGTAATACCTACACACAATGATCTTTTCCTACAATAGTAAAATCAATGCGTCTTCATCGCCCCCACATTCCAGCCACAAAGGGTTACCGTGTCTTATTTCAAACGAGCACTCAAGTGTTGACGAGTCACACATTCAGGCCACAGCCAACGTCACAATCACTTACGCTTCGTAGCTATCTCTCTCTATCGCTCTTCTAGTGGCGCGACAGAGCTAAACTATATACGTTTCGATCGCCAAGCGTCAATGCTTGTCACTTCGGTTAGGCAGGAAAGAATTGGAATCGTCCTTTCAGCGAAGCGTCTATTTTATCGGAGCTATTCAGTAAGCCTAGCACATGATTGCCGCGAGAGTATGTCGCCGCGAGACAAGTCGCACGTCTTCTTATAATTGTAATAACGACATAAGGACGGGTAGTCCATAGGTACATGTGCTATGTAAGTTATATTATGTAGTAGAAAAAGGTTAAGACAAGTATCATAAATGGAAGTCACGACTATATTCTCAAACGGGGTAGGCAGAGCACATGGAACTGATCAAGTTTCAGTGCTTTGACAATTAAGAAATTAATTTCCACTGAGTATTTGATGAATACTTTTGCATGTTAAATTGTATCTTGTTTTTTAATGCATGTTAATTATAAGATGTAATCTTTTGAAAAGATGTGGCCCGCTGAGTTTCTTGCCGGTCCCATAGTGGATACCCCCCTCCAACTGAGGGGAGGACTGAAATCTTCTCGAGGCTGAGGCGTAGGGATAGAGCCGGCGTAGCTTTATTTGACGTTCATATGAGCATTGTAATATGCCTACTTGGAAAATAAATATTTCATTTCATTTCAAGGGTTGCAAGAAAATGGAATTGTGTAATCGCATTGGCCAGTACTGTACCACAATAACCTTTATCCCACGGTCGACTTCTTCGACACCCACGGGAGAAAAGGGGGTGGTGAAATAGATAACTTGTTGATGTTAATAACATCAATAACAAGAGGTTAATTGGATTATTTTTATAAATACTTTTAGCGGGGCAAGGTGACGGCGAAGGTTAATCCCAGAATAATCTAAAATAAATAGCAAATGTAAGATAAAGAATACCTAGAAAAAAATATTTATCAGCTTTTACCTAAGTTGATTTAAATTAAATTCTACCAAAGAGGATCGAGTATTAATAGAGAGTTACTGTCAAAGTAAAATGTGTAATCACAGTGCGTAGACTGCAATCTCTCGACACAAGCTTAAAACTTTTGAATCTCAGTTTCTAGGCCAGTGTACGTTTTTCTCTATGGCTTTGAGGTACGTTTTTTTCTTAGACCTTATCCGTCTATACGGAGTTACAAATGTTTTTAAATTCTACAAATCTGAATACGCTTTAGGGTTATAAAAATGCATTTAACCCTTTTACAACGAAGCAGCGGTGGGTTAGCAGTAAAGTTTATAGCGACGATTTTGAAATTAGATTTTTATTATACTTTTAGAGATACGAGTACAGATATCAAAACCACAGGCCGAATATATTGGAAGTTTTAAATTAATCTCGAATTGTAAATTTGGAAGGGACTTACAAGATGTAATTCACGACTTCAGTGGCATATTTAACAACAGTGACTATTGACGCTGAGTAACAACGTTACTTATCATTATCAACCCTAAAATAGGCACAGAATTTTCAGTCACGATGAAGTTCCACTTCCAATTTCGATAAAGTAATGATTTGCAGGCGTCCATAGGTTACGGTGACCGCTTTCGATCAGGCGGACCGTATGCTTGTTTGTCACCGACGTAGTATTAAAAAATAGTAATACGGAGGTCTTACGGAGGAGAAAGACAGAGCAGTTCAGTATAACCAATTAGGTGCCTACTTGAGTTGTATAACTACAATCTATTGATTTCCAACCTCAAGATTTATAACCACGAAATTAGCAATTTCCATAAAAACAAGAAATAATATACACTTTTAAACACTCATTAATATTTCATTCACTCATCCCAGACACTAAGTCCGCCTCTTAGCTTAAAATCCTTTATCAATCCTCTTCCGTTGTCCCCCGTTTTCGCAAATCGTATGCACCCTAGCACAGCTACTAGCATTGCTTAGCGAGTGAAGGTGAAATGTAAGGCGTAGATATTAGTACATTACGATACAAGTGCGGAAAAGAGGAAGTTCGAAACGAGTGGCGATAAATTAAAACATGACCAAAGGGTTAGGCCTGATTTAGACGGCGTGCGAACTCGCATGCGATTTTAGTTACATTGCGGGCTGGCAGGGTACATACAATTTTGCACAGCCATCAAATACCGCAATGTAATAAAACGAATTTTTTTTCACACGTCACATACGTGTAAATCGTATGACGTTTTAGACGCATGCGTAGCCGAATGCACAAACGCTCACGAAACGAAACGCTCGTAGATAAGTATCTATCTCTATCGCTCTTGCGTATTTGGTGCGACAGAGCCAGACTAACATTTCGCGGCGTTTCGGGTCGTTGAAATGCCATTAGGCTACGGGTAGATACTCCATATAAACCTCTGAACTTTCGAACTGATAAGAAATTAACCACTTTGCCCACTAGTGTGGGCAACTAAACACCATCTGTACTGAATATAAGTTTAAATATGTTAAAAATCGAAACAACACACACACACACACACAATCACGCCTGTATCCCATGAAGGGGTAGGCAGAGCACATGAAACTACTCGTATCAGTGCCACTCTTGGCAAATAAGGGATTGAAAGAAAACGAAACTGTGACATTGCAGTGACAGGTTGCCAGCCTGTCGCCTACGCCACAATTTAACCCATAGGTATCCCACAGTCGCCACAATCGAAACAAGATGTCATGTATTAAAGAAAAAATTATGGACACCACCAGTGGCGAAGGCCGGATTCGAACCGGCGTCTTTAGCAATCCGGGCTAACGCCATGAACCCCTAGGCCACCCCGTCACAGCGGAAGCCGCCGAAATTTCTCTTCTATATGTCATATTTACGATTATAAACCTAGGCGTCTTTGACCAACTCTAAGGGCAAGCAAAAATATTTGTAAAAATAGTTTGATTTATTCTCATAGTTGCGTTTAAATATGTTTTTAACTTATATAAACTTTATGGTTAGTATTACTAGTTTGCCTAGGCGATTGTTTTGTAAGTTACACAGTAATAGGGACGAATACAGGAACCATTCGTCTTCCGTTAAGTGCCGCTTGGACACCCTACTGTTTTAGTCGATTATTGCAGTTTCGGAGGGTAATGTAATGATTGTCTCCAGAGGGGTGTTATTTTTCACTTTTATTGCTAGAAATAAAAGAACAGAATTAGTTACAAGTGCGACAAATATTTTGAATAATTTTTTGTCTTAGTTCTCAATACGGTATGTTAATTTATAATATCATTATCATCATCCTCCTTGCGTTATCCCGGCATTTGCCACGGCTCCTGGGAGCTTGGGGTCCGCTTTGACAACTAATACCAAGATTTGGCGTAGGCACTAGTTTTTACGAAAGCGACTGCCATCTGACCTTCCAACCCGAAGGGTAACTAGACCTTAATATCGTTATGATACCGTGGATATTGACTTTCTACAAAATATTGAAATATGTTTTCAATATTTTGTTTATAATTCGCATAATTTTATCAGGCAGAGTGTCAGTATCATCTACCTAAGCAAGATTTTATAAAGAAAAGGCCAGTTTATACACATACTTAAAATAAATAAATATTTTTTTTTTTTTTTTTTGTTAGCCTATTTGAGTGTCCCACTGCTGGGCAAAGGCCTCTCCCCTGGCTCTCCATGACTCCCTGTTCTCTGTTTCCTCCGGCCAGTTCTTCAGAAAGGCGTCAAGATCGTTTCGCCATCTTTGCCTGGGCCTGCCCGGCCCTCGCTTCTTCGTCGGCATCCACTTGGTGGCTATGTTAGCCCACCTATCCGAATGCATGCGATAGACGTGGCCGGCCCAGTCCCATTTAAGCCTGGCGGTTTTTTTGCCAACATCAGCAATGCGAGTTTTGGAGCGCAGCGTAGTGTTTCGGACTCGATCGGTCCTTTTGACACCTAGAATGCTGCGCTCCATAGCGCGTTGGCAAACCTTCAGTTTGGACTTCTGAATCTCTGTGAGTGACCATGTTTGGGCGCCGTAGGTTAGGACAGGCAGAATACACATGTCGACGAGTTTTCGCTTGAGTGACAGTGGAAGGTTTCCCTTCATAAGCTCCTTCATGGACCAGTAGCTCTTCCAAGCGTTATCGACACGGCGTTCGACTTCTTTGTCTTGCCTGTTGCTGAAAGAGACTAGCTGGCCCAAGTAAATATACTCGTCGACATATTGTATATTCTGCCCATCTACCTCGACCCTACGTTTCTTGCTGTTGGTCATCACTTGTGTTTTTGCACGATTCATTCGAAGTCCAACCTGAAAGCTTGCGTTGCTCAGATCTTGGAGCATTTCTTCATCTCAAATAAATATTACTTAATATAAATAATATAGGACATTCTTACACAGATTGACTGCGTCGCACTCCCACGGTAAGCTCAAGAAGGCTTGTGTTGTGGGTACTCAGACAACAACATACATAATATACTAAATTATGAATGGGCTTACTCTTGACCACAGACTAGCCAAAGGCAGAGACGTGGTCTACGATGGAGTGAGCTCGATTGTTGTAAAATCTGCTCACACTGCAATACCGAATCCCCTACGAATCCGTGAATACATTTAGTGTGTATACGTGTGTATTGTTGTTATAGATCACCATTCACAGACACCGCTTAAGGGACCGTCCACACTCAAGAGACGCATGTCCGCCGACGCGGACGGAACGGACGTCAACGCCACGCCGCCTGAATGTAATTTGAAAACCGTCTCTTCAGTACATTTTGTATAGGAAAGACGTAAGACGCGCCCCCAGGCGGCGCGGCGCGCGCCAAGCGACGTCCCTTGCGCGTCCCTTACGCGTCCTTCCTATACAAAATGTACTGAGGAGACGTTTTTTAAATTACATTCAGGCGGCATGGCGCTGACGTCCGTTCCGCGTCGGCAGATATGTGTGTCTTGAGTGTGGACGGTCCTTTAGGTTGTTGCATGGAACGAGACATACAATAGAACCCAAAAGATTTGAACCACGTGTTTCGGAGGCTAAAAAAGGGCTGCTGGTGAATCAGCCGGGATATGGCTACTTGCCTCCTAGTCAAATCAGCTTCTTTTTTAGAACTGTCAAAACAAATTTGAACGACTTGCTAATATGGAATTCATATGAAATCGAATTGAGTGACGTCACGGTCAACTCAGTTACTTTATATATTTCTACCTGACTTATTAAATAGAAATTGGATTTAAAAATAACTTCTGTCCATGTTTTTCTTATAATAGGCTAGTTTCCTACTAGTCAAATCAGCTTCTTTTTAAGAACTGACAAAACGATTTGCTAATATGGAATTACTATGAAATACTGAGGAGTGACGTCACGGTCAATTCATTTACTTTATATCTTTCTCTTTGACTTATTAAATAGAAATTTTGTTTAAAAATAACTACTGTCCATATTTTTCGTCTAATTATGTGGTACTTTATTTCGTGCACTGCATAAAATATTTTATTTGAAGTATAGGAAACTAGCCTATTATCTGTTTTCAATTCCTTCTGGTTGTAATATAAGTTGTAAACAGTTTTAATATTACTTTTTTGGCAGCCGCGCCGCGACACTGTTGGCACATAGTGTCGAGTAGTGGTACTGATAATTTACGCTGTTTGACGCGTGATTGACACTAGATGTCACTACAACTAACGGTTTAGGCCCAGTTCTACAGATTTGTATTACAGATTTCTATCTCTACAGACTCCCAATTCTACATAATTTAAATTTTACAGAATCTTGATTCTACATATTCACAATTCTACAGATTCCCAATTTTACATAATTTAAATTTTACAGAATCTTGATTCTACACATTCACAATTGTACATAATTGGTATTCTACAAAATTTTAATTCAACATATTCGTGATTATACAGACTCCCATTTCCTCAAACTCCCAATTCTACAGATTCCCAGTCCAACAGATTTCCAGTCCTACAGATTCCCAATTCTACAGATTATAACTATTAGTACGGCCATATTTGAAAATATGTATACTATTTTCAATTTTACTCTAATACATATATTTATACAATATTATTAAATATTATAATAGCACCATAAAAATATGATATGTTATTTGAGTATGTTGTATCAAATTAGATAAAAACTATTTCTTTAGATGAATATAATTACTGGCTGTCATTTTGAAGGATGCTAATCTGTAGAGTTTAAAAATTTAACCAAAGTTTTTCATCTGACTACAAAGAAAGCGGCTCTGTTTTATAATAGATAATAAATAAACTAAAAAATCTGTGCATTTAGGAATTTGTATAATTGGGAAACTGTAGAGATAAGAAACTGTGGAATAAAGAATTTATAGAATTGGGAACCTGTGTAATTTGTTATCTGTTAAATTGGGAATCCGTATTATAGAGAATCTGTGGAATTGGGAATCTGTATAATTGGTTGTCTCTTAAATTGGGAACCTGTGTAATTTGTTATCTGTTGAATTGGGAATCTGTATAATTGGTTATCTGTTAAATTGGGACTCTGTAGATTAGAGAATCTGTAGGATTGGGAATATGTAGTCATGGGCCTAAACCCAAATAACATTTACTGATGTATGGAATTACATACTCTTTCCTTATTTATTCCTCTATGCAGGAAAGTGATCTGTGAGCGCATACAGTGCGATAAGAGTGGGGATGGGCGCTGATCAAACATAATACCAACTAAACGGGGGCGCCGGTGGAATAACGACCATTTTATAGTAGATATACTCGCGATTTTAGGTTAGGATAATAGGCTAGTTTCCTATACTTAAAATATTGTATGCAGTGCACGAAATGAAGCACCACATAATTAGAATAAAAATATGAACAGTGGTTATGTTTAAACATAATGACTATTTAATAAGTCAAAGAGAAATATATGTATAAAGTAAATGAATTGACGTTTGACTACGCTATCGATGGTAAACGATTGGCATATTGACTAGGCAGGCTGAAAATAATATTTACCAACAATGGAACACAAATCAATATCGTATTTGTATATGTATAAAATTCCATCTCTACTCCCACGTTACTGTAAACTTGACAAGGGTAGCGTAACCATGGCAACGAGTAATATAATTAAAGCAGTAGGTACATATTGTTGATATCACATCAGTATGACGTCACGTACTTTGTGAATAATTGTGAATAGAAGTTTATTAAATGGGTGAATCAACTTTTTCTTGCCTGTTATTGCCATGGTTACGGTCCCCTGAGTCACACTGGTTTTTTTGCAAAATGGTGCTACTTAAACTATGCAAATACGCATTTTTCTAGTGTTAACAAGCCCTTTCCTTAATTTGCCACCTACAAACATGGACTACATGCACGCTTGCTCAATTTCAGCAGAATAATTTTGCATAAAACCAGCGTGACTCAGGGGACCGTAACCATGGCAATATCAGGCAAGAAAAAGTTGATTCACCCTAATAAGTTCTGCAGATTTACCAAATTGCCGATGCCGTAACAATGACAGGAAGTTTACATCTCAACATGCATAGTGCATACTGGGAGAAAAAAGGCGAAAGCGTTTGTACGAAGAATTGAAAAAATAACCTCTCCTGGGCACGTAGACAAATGCACAAACCAATGTATGTACTGACAAGAACGATATAATACGGGACTAACAAAGCCCTTACAAAAAAGCGTACTCCTGAAATGTATGGGCTTTTTAGGCTTAAAACTAGATGGCGCTGTTTCGCAGCCTGCGGGCTGATTTTTGAGTCTCGCTCGTTCGAATTCAGAAAATTGTCACTGAAAATAATAAGCAAGTGACCGTTTTCAACCGGTATTTTAGTGACAAAATCCCGTATGCGAGATTCAAAAATCGCCCTCCTGGAAGTGGCCAAAATCATATTTTCCCCAAATATACCTTTGCGTGTTTTTATTTTTTATAAGAACAAATGACATATTGTTTCATTTTAATATCATGATATGTCAATACACATTTAGAAAAAAATACATTTGTAAGCATCATCAGCATCATCAATGTAGTTATGATATTATTAAATAGGTGGCGCTAAAAAATCGAGAAGATTGTAAATCCATACTAATATTATAAATGGGAAAGTGTGTGTGTCTGTTTGTTTGTCCTCTCCTGTCATGCGCGGATCCTGCGGTCATGACCCCCCCCCTGGAGCCAAGGTTGGCCATACAAATATACCACGTGACCCCACCTCTGGGGCCTGTGCTTTTACCACGTGACCCCCCCGGGCACGAAGCTGGATCCGCGCTTGTCTCCTGTAGCTTCTTAACTATGCTTAGCTATGAGAATATCCAGTATAAAATGAGCTAGAAGTGGATCAGCAATTAAAGTCCGTGACCGTACATTTAATGTGGTAGAGGTGATGAAGAGTAAGTTACCATAAGCTAGAAAGTATAAATAAATAAAAAATAAATATTATAGGACATTTCTACACAGATTGACTGTCCCACGGTAAGCTCAAGAAGGCTTGTGATAACCCATACCCAGACAACGATTGATAATATACATACATACAATCACGCCTGTATCCCATAAAGGGGTAGGCAGAACACATGAAACTACTAAAGCTTCAGTGCCACTCTTGGCAAATAAGGGGTTGAAAGAAAACGAAACTGTGACATTGCAGTGACAGGTTGCCATCAGCCTCTCACCTACGCCACAATTTAACCCATAGATAATATACAAATACTTATATGCAAAGAAAACATCCATGACTCAGGAACAAATATCTGTGCTCATCACACAAACAAATGCCCTTACCGGGATTCGAACCCGGGGCCGCGGCGTAGCAGGCAGGGTCACTACGCGCTAGGCCAGACCGGTCGTTAAAAATTATGTCAATGTCAACCTTGCAGTAAGACATAAGTATTACAGGGAAAAGTTTGTTTCTCATTCGATTTCCAGCCTGTTTACAAGCTCTCACTATTGTCGCAATACCAGAAAACTGAGCTGTTTGTTTTATAATTAAGAGTGCGTGAGAATCGTCCATTTATTTGTGTTTGTCTTTATTTCGTACGTGAGAAACTGTCAAGGTTTAGTTAAGTAAGGGACATATAGAAATACGAAATAATTGGATTGTAAAGCCAAAAAGGCCAGCCGGCGTACCATGCTTCCAATTTTATCACTTATCCATGTCGATAAGACATCTGTCACTCTCACACTGAAATACTTGCCAAAGCGTGACAGAAGTCTTATCCACGTGGATAAGTGATAAAATTAGGAGCATGATACGCCGGCAGGTCAGAAGTACTCGAAACCGAGGAGCGTGTATGAGAAACGTTATAAAAGTGTGTGAAGCGAAAGTGATTTGTCAGGATCGTAGTAAATGGAAATCCGTGATCTCTGCCTACCCCTCTGGGAAACAAGCGTGATTGTATGTATGTATGTATGTAAATCCAGGGTACGTAGCCGAATGGCACAAACGCTCACGAAACGCTCGTAGATATCTCTCTCTATCGCCATTGCGTATTAGCGCGAGAGAGCGAACACCTTTCGAGGCGTTTCGTTTTCGTTTCGCGTCGCAGAAATGCCATTCGGCTACGGGGCCAGGCCAGGCCCCGTAGCCGAATGGCATTTCTCCGACGCCAAACGAAAGCGATACGCCGCTGGCTCTGTCGCGCCAATACGCAAGCGCGATAGAGATAGATATCTACTAGCGCTTCGTTTCGTGAGCGTTTCGTGAGCGATTGTGCCATTCGGCTAGCCACCCTGACCAGAAATATATGAATTTCATTAGAACTATTTTCTTCATACTAAACTGAACTGTCACTCCGTACAACAGAATAACAGCGCTCTCCTGACAATAGTCAAATCTACATTTCTGGCCAGGCTTTACAATCTTGAACCAAATAAAAGATTTAACTGAATAATATAGTCCATATAAAGGACATATTTATATGTACAAACTTTAAGCACAATTACTAAAGTTTGGCATTTTCTAAAATCAGTAGTTTTTTTTTATTTATAATGAAAAGAAACAACAAGAAAAAGGCGATAAATTTGAATAAAAGTTTTATTCATTTATAGATTTAATTTTAAAATGTACTTGTTAGTTTTTAATTCTGGTATTTTGGCTTTTTTTTAATTACGTATTTCATCAAGAATTTTAATTTAGATATAGGTAACTTGCGTTTTCCGGCGGCTTCGCCCGCGTACTAAAAGTAATCTTATTCAAACGTTGAACCCCCCATTTCACACCCTTAAGGATGTGAATTTTGAAATAGTACATTTCGATACAAGTGCGAAAAAGAGGACGCTCGAAACGAGTGGCGATAAATTAAAACACGATCTACGAATTCCCTTTTCGCACGTGTATCGAACGACGTTTTTCAGTACAGATGGACCTCCGAAGCTTTGACCTGACATATAATGAACCACTTCTCGCACTAGTGCGTAAAAAAAACACCATCTGTACTGAAAAGTTTCAGATGTGCGTTGATATGTCAGTCAGTCAGATTCTTCTTTTATATATTTAGATTGTTTAACATTTACAACCAAATGCTGCCTAAGTTTAAATGAAACGTAGGCCGATAATGAATGTTCCACATCCTGCTTAATTGCTCAAGTAACCTTCATCTTACACAGTGATTTAAAGGTCTCTATACAATCAATGTTTTTGTGCAATGCCGTCAATTTTTTGTGCAATATCCGCAACATCCTCGTGGAATATTTGTCATGTCATTGGAAGTTGTACAAGCAAATCATGTACTAGACCTGCAGAGGTTGCAATCCCACACTGAGAGAAATTTTCATTGTGAATTTAACAAGTTCGACTTGTTGCGGTTTATCAGCCAAACGTAAGTTTAAAACAATATGTGTCAGGTTGTTTTTATAAAATCGACTTGTTGATTCAAATATATTGCCGATTCAAATGACAAGTAGCTTGTTGTTTGAACCAAAGAGCACGTAGGCGCTATATTAACCAAAAAACTTGTTGAACGAACATGAAAACTGGTTGTATTTTCTCTCAGTGCAGGAATGCGGCGTTAAAAGAAGTTACATTTTGATTGCAGTTTGTCCGTGTTCTCTGTATTGACCCCCTGGTACAAATTAGCTCTAGGACAAGGTAATAATGCATATTGTGCAGCAATTTTTATCGTTTGTAGCACACTGAGAGAAATTTGCATTGTGAATTTAACAAGTTCGACTTGTTGCGGTTTATCCGTTTGAATCAGCCAAACGTATGTTTAAAACAATATGTGTCAGGCTGTTTTTATAAAATCGACTTGTTGATTCAAATATATTGCCGATTCAAATGACAAGTAGCTTTGTTTGAACCAAAGAGCACGTAGGCGCTATTTTAACCAAAAAGCTTGTTGAACGAACATGAAAACTGGTTGTATTTTCTCTCAGTGCACATATTAACTGCGCATATTATGAATGTTTGCATGTTTAATGGATATCCTCAATTATACTCATATAAATCCGGATCTTATAAGTAATTTTAGCTTAGACTATATCATGTTTGTCACAACTGCATACATCTGTTTAGAATCCTTTGCAGTCTGACTTCATATAATTATGTACCTCCTAGATACATATTCAATAAATAGATCCAGTTTAGAACTAAGGTTATACACATCACGATGTGTGGAAATCCTTGCAAAGCCTGACCTACTTCTAGACCGAGCTTCAGATAACGGATCACCTTGCTAAGTTTTTCCATTAACCCTATTTGCTATTTGGTTAGGTTTAACATTAGTAGTAGTAGTAGTAATCACTTTATTGTGTGCAACAGTTTATATACAACTTGTAGAAATAGAGATACAAAGGAGCTTATCCCTATAAGGGATCTCTTCCAGCTAACCTTGGAGTAGATGAGAGGATCGATCCAGCAGGCAAGATAGACTTTACAGGAGTACAATAAAGGTCAAAAGTAATCCAAAATATTGCTAACAATTAAATAAACTACATAAAATTTACAAACTGACATCAATGTCATTAGATCCCTGTACACTTACAGTGACCAACAGATACACAAATATCGGGACACGCCTCTGTAACGTTTGTGAGAGCGTTGACAAGTCCGATATATTTGATCGCGACTGTACCTAGATTATAAAGTCAGACCAAGGTAGATCTGCAGCCATGAGCCATTGTATCGACTATCAAAATCGTCCTAGTAAAACAAAATAGCTTCTCTTATAAACAATATGTTTTTACCACACCAACTGATAAAGGCAAGGCACTGTAATTTGGTATTCGAAAACAGATAGCAAAATTGCATTTTATTCACAAGAGTGCAAAGTAATTTCATAAAATGTTAACTTGACATCTTGAGCTGGCTGGTAGAATTTACCTATAAATGATGATTTTGAATCATAAATATTAAATAAATTGATATGTTTCACTCGGCAGCAAAGTTTGTTTAACCGCACGTGCCAATATTGATACCCGAGCAAGCGAAAGATTCCAATATTGAACCGCGAGCGTAGCGAGTGGTTCAAAAAGTAGAATCTTGACCGTCGCGAGGGTTTCAAGGCACGAAGGTAAACAAATTTGCCCCCTTGTAAAACAAATAACTATTTCTGTGTCTAATATTGTTCTTTGTGGGGTATTTTCTCAAACAAATATAAAAAAAATGGTTTTCACAGAATCTTGCCCTGCTGTTTTTGAGTAAGTCCTACTCAGAATCGACAGTATTCTCCATACCATAATCCATAATTAAAGATGCGACAAAATGTCTATTCTTTCCCTCACGACCATTTCCATACAAATTTTTGAAACATTTAGTGGGTAGTGAGGGGTGGAGGAGGGGTCGCGAGAACAATCACCAAAAGTATTTTTTCTAAGGTAAGTAAATTTTATGTTTTTCCTACTCAGAATCACGAGCCCTTTCGATCTAGGCCAAAAAACAAGAGACAAAATAATTTTAAGAAAAAAAAACCGCCTTCCTTTGGGGTTCTGGTGATAAATACTTTCAAATGTTGGATTATGTTATCAATTCGTCTGTATATTTTTTAATGTTTGTTATTCGATATCTCCTTCATTTCTAAACCAATTTTGAAATCTGGATGATTCTGAAGTACTTACAGATGAGAATGATTATCAGAACGGAACTCTAACCAGGGGCGGCTCACTCTTCATCAGCAGTTCCACTGCACCAAATGTCACTGTTCTGGACGTAAGTGCATGTTGTTCTTATAAAAATACCAAAGTCACTATAAGTGTGCCGTTCAGATTTGAGGAGTTCCGTTCTGACCATCATCAGCAGTTCCACTGCACCAAATGTCACTGTTCTGGACGTAAGTGCATGCTGTTTTTATAAAAATACCAAAGTCACTATAAGTGTGCCGTTCAGATTTGAGGAGTTCCATTCTGACCATCATCAGGAGTTCCACTGCACCAAATATCACTATTCCGTACGTAAATGCATGCTGTTCCTTTAAAAACACAAAAATCATCATATGTATGCCTTTCAGATTTGAGGAGTTCCCTCGATTTCTCCAGGATCCCATCATCAGAACTGGGTTCCGAGAAAAATGGGACCAATCTGTATGCATATACATTCAATAAAAAAAAAATTTCAAAATCGGTCCAGTAACGACGGAGATATCGAGGAACAAACATTAAAAAAAATAAAAAAATAAAAATACAGACGAATTGAAAACCCCTTCCTTTGAGATTTGGAAGGCGGTTAAAAAAATAAAACCGCCTTCAAAAATAAGCGCGTTACAAAACACGGAGAAACTAAAAAGCCAAAAATAATAAACCTTTCAATTCAGATTTCTTATCGTATTGCAATAAGCTAAACATCCAAATTATAAACAAATCAATTATTTTTGTAGTCGGTACCAGACCTGTTCGTCGCCTTGCTATTGCCTGTTTGCCCCACCCAACCATACATAGGCTGGTACCGACTCCAAAAATAATTGATTTGTTTATAATTTGGATGTTTAGCTTATTGCAATACGATAAGAAATCTGAATTGAAAGGTTTATTATTTTTGGCTTTTTAGTTTCTCCGTGTTTTGTAACGCGCTTATTTTTGAAGGCGGTTTTATTTTTTGTTGAAAAGTTTATTTATTTGTTGATTTTTAGTGGTTCCTAGTGATATTATATGTATCAGTCCGAATACATGTACAGTAGTGAAAGAATTATCCTTAAACTCCTAACCATTGAGGAGTTGACCTTCCATCATCAGCTCAGCCACATAAAATTATTACCATCAGACGTAAATACTGGTGTACCTTTGAAAAATAGACTAAAAACATTACATGTGCCTATAACATTTGAAGAGTTCCCTCGATTTCTCCAGGATCCCATCATCAGACCCTGACTTGGTGCCAATGGGACCATCTCGGGGTTATACCGGTTCGATCAAAAAAAAAATTTTGAAAATCGGTCCACGATTCTCGGAGATATCGAATAACATACATACAAAAAAAAAAAAAAAAAAAATATAGTCGAATTGAGAACCTCCTCCTTTTTTGAAGTCGGTTAAAAATGGTCCCAACCGTTTATAACCGCTGTACAAAGTGTTTGAAAAATGGTAATGAAGTGGAAAAATTAATTTTGGGACGCTTTTTTTACCTAGTAGCATCGAAAGGGCTCAGTGATTCTGAGTAGGAAAAACATTAAATTTACCTATTTTAGAAAAAAAAGTTTTAAATCTTTTTTCGCGAAAATTCCCCGGGACGACGGGTGCGTAGCCGAATGGCACAAACGCTCACGAAACGAAAAGCTATGATATCTATCCCTATCGCTCTTGCGTATTGGCGCGACAGAGCCGGATTACGTTTCGTTTTCGTTTGGCGTCGGAGAAATGCCATTCGGCTACGGGGCCGGACCGGTCATCGATCAAAATGGGCTCGACGAAATTCGATAGACACGTATGACGCAAAATTACGTAAACCATCGTAATCTGATATACCAGTATTTAGAGCTTGTTTAAAATCGTACTTTCGGATCCGACACACATGAACGCAGATCTCATCTGACCTAAGTTTAATAAAAAAAAATATATTGGGGACACCTTACACAGATCAACTTAGCCCCAAACTAAGCAAAGCTTGTACTATGGGTGCTAAAGCGACGATATACATACTTGAGTTAGTTACCATAGTTTGCGTCAGAACATTACACATCGTGCGTACCATTGTGTTTGGTAACCTATGGTCCCTCGAGTAGGTAACTTATATCAAAGAGGATCGAGTATTATAGAGACTTACTGTCGAAGTAAAATGTGTAATCACAGTGCATAGACTGCCATCTCTTGACACAGACTTAAAACTTTTGAACCTCAGTTTTGACAATTTGGCCCATATTCTTAGTTTGATATGTGTTAAAATGTCAAACATTAATATTAGCGCCATCTAGCTGAGCGTACCCCGAAGGTGTAATGCCATCTTGGCCACCGTACCTTTTTCTGTATGGTACTGAGATACGATTTCTTCTTAGACTTTATCTGTCTATACGGAGTTATATAATAATATGTCTTTGCTTATATGTAACATGCGTTACTAAGATGTTACGTGCAGTTTATACTATAGGTACTAGTGTGTAGTGTTGACATTTTACATTATTAGCCAACGGAGTTTAAATTTTTTGGGATTACACCGGGGAGTAACAAATTGGGGATCCTTTTAACTATAGTGTCATATAACTTCTAACTTTAGTGTTTATATGTTCATATAAATATATTATATACCTAACCTACTTAAAAAATGTGCGCACCATACAGAAAAATTATGCATGATATTTGTCAAAAGTCCGTTATCGGATATAGACAAAAAGGTAGTTTAACTCTACGATCAGGCAGGCAATTATGGTGGCGCGATAAATGATAAAACATCTGGCCGTCCCTATCGCACTTACTAATAGTGCGATAGGGACGGCCTGATATTTTATCGTCTATCGCGCGACCATGCTACCCGTGCTGATTTTAATGAAGTCCTTCTGAGAAATCTTAAAAATGCTTGTTATGTAAACAAGTAGGTATAAATTAGATCCGTGAAATAAAATGTTTTCCTCTTTGGCTTTCATTTTATGACTTCTCAAAAGACAAAACATGAGATAAAAGAGATTTTTATCTTAACAATTTTTAAGTAGAAAAACTCAGTATTAATAATGATTTCTTTATTTTTTTTATTTACACTGACTATATCATTCCGAATAGACTATGTAAATTTTTAAAGTCTATTTATTTCCAAAATATGATAATAGAAAAGGAAAAAAAAACTTATAACAAAAGTACTCGATTTTTAAGAACATTATAATTATTGAAATGTAAACACGAAAATTACACATACATTAGACTTATATTGACCGGGATATAGACCGTAATCACGGTCTATATCCCGGTCAATATAAGTCTAATGAAAATAACCGTGAATCATTCAAAACTCTTATTACACTTACATTTTGAATCAAATTATCATTCCTTATATTTGAAATCTTTTAGTGCGTTTTCACATTATCTGATCCGATATCGTATGTCGGACCGATATACCATACATTATAGACGCCATCTTGGATTTTTTCTATTGAAATCCTTCCGACATCCGATATCGGATCGGATAATGTGAAAACGGACTTACAATGTCCCTAAAAGACGAGTACGAAATACAAATGTCTAGCAATATTACTTACCGGCATACAGGGCGAGTAGCACCAGACATACCCCTTGCGGGGGCGTTCCACGCCCCGCCATTGGTCGACGGGCGGCACAGACAAAATATAACGATGTACAGCCAACTTTCCCGCGTTTTCGCACTTTTCCCCGCACTATTTTATTTTTTAATTTCCGAACGTCACTTTGTTTTTTTTTTGTTTTTTTAAACGCGTGTGTCGCCGGCCAGTGTCGACGGAGCACTGACTTTCACGTTCCGATTATGTAATATGACGATATGATACGTAGCCTTTCACTTGCTTCCATCTTGTAAATAACTTCATTGTTTTGCTTATAATCTATTTATTGTCGACCCTTCAGTCTTGTTTTTAGCTACGTTTGTTATTGCTGAAAAAAAGCGGTTATTTTTTATCATATGTAGGTACTGCACTAGGGACATAATTCATAAATTATATTTTTATGGCACCAAATAAACAGGCTGGCCGGAATCTTTTTAACTAACTAAATAAAAAAGTATTTTTGTAAATAAAACCAAACACCATTTATTTATGCCTATACACCGTGTTTTTTTTGTTTTCCGTTTAATTCGACACGTAGTTAGGTTCATCATCAGGAATCACCCTGTATATCGCTTTTTTTTAATTCGAAAAAAAAATATTACGTTTCCATACATAATATATGAATTAATTAGTGTGAGAGGACCTTAATTATAACATTAAAGTCATTGTCAAGTGTTTGACGGCACATGTCAAAACAAATAACATTAGGAAGTGGTAAGGGATGCCACACACGTGTTTAGTAATTTTTTTTTATAATTCGATAACCGTAAGGGTTAAGAGGTTAGTTTCTTAGAGAAATTGATTGTATTTGAATTAAAGAATCTTGTGTGTGTGTGGATTGAGTGAGCACCTTCCGAAAATAAAAAAAAATATGCTGATCATTTAGTAAAAGTTCTAAAACAATTGTAAAACGAATCTCTGAATTTGTAAAAAGATAAATCAAAAGATACAGCCATTAACATGTGCTCACTCAGTTCTCACAAACTACCAACGAAAACAGTGAATATATTCATTTAACATATAATATTTATATACTAACATTTAGTAAAAAATAGGCCAATATTTAATTTAGTAAAAAATATCTTACGATTTGTAGCACCTAAGACACTCGAAAGTACTTCAACATTTAGTAAAAATTTTTACTAAATATCCACCATCTAATATTTTATATTCGTTGTCTGGTTTTAAAGATATTCAGACATAACTTTTCTCATACAAATGTATCAAGTAGGGTGACCACACTATGTCGGCTCCTGATTTTCCCCACCTTCCCATTGTCATATTGAGATTGGGGAGTTTCGTTCGTTCAATTTTGATAATATTAAACTAATACCATATTAATTATCCATCTGCAAACTGTTTTTAGGTTATGTTCTTGGCCTAGTGATGATGTGTATTGTGTAATTTTTATCGACGTCAGGATAATAACCATATCGACATGCATGCATTAAAAAGGACATGAATGATAATTGGTAAGAAACAAAGAATATAATACTTCACTAGTAAGAAACCAGAACCTGGTAATCTAATCGCGCTAACAGATGAGCGTACCGGATTTGTAAGTGGGAGCGAGAAATAGTTATTCTTTTCTCGCTCCCACTTACAAATCCGGTGAACTATTATCAAAATTGAACGAAACTTCCCAATCTCAATATGACAATGGGAAGGTGGGGAAAATCAGGAGCCGACATAGTGTGGTCACCCTACTTGATACATTTGTATGAGAAAAGTTATGTCTGAATATCTTTAAAACCAGACAACGAATATAAAATATTAGATGGTGGATATTTAGTAAAAATTTTTACTAAATGTTGAAGTACTTTCGAGTGTCTTAGGTGCTACAAATCGTAAGATATTTACATTTTTAACTTTCTCAAAACGTGTGGACTGAGTGAGCACTTACAAAACTTTATTATAAAAAAACCTGACACGTTAGTGGTTTGTTTTGTATTTTACAAATTCCCATTTCACTTTTACTAAACTATACACATATAATAGCGGTCTAAATCTTATGTTTTTCATCAAAATTCGGCTTTTCAAAAGTGTGTGGATTGAGTGAGCATAAGAAACTATTTGTAAAAAATTTAATACGTCACTAGGTGATCTAATATTTATAGAGGTAGGTTGGCCTATTTTTTACTAAATGTTAGTATATAAATATTATATGTTAAATGAATATATTCACTGTTTTCGTTGGTAGTTTGTGAGAACTGAGTGAGCACATGTTAATGGCTGTATCTTTTGATTTATCTTTTTACAAATTCAGAGATTCGTTTTACAATTGTTTTAGAACTTTTACTAAATGATCAGCATATTTTTTTTTATTTTCGGAAGGTGCTCACTCAATCCACACACACACAAGAATCTTCCCTTAAAGTTAACGGAATTCAATAAAAACAGGATGTATATTTTCAGTCAAAGTTCAAAATTATTTGTATTATTTTTTCAGTTAATCTTATTTTTAGCTAAAATTCATATCTCGTTTGCACATACGTATATCCTTTTGGATGCCGCTTTGAATGTCAGAGTTAACTCAAATCGCAATAACCTCCCACGCAGTATGCAAACATAAACGCACGCCTACGTAAATGTTCATAGCAATCACAGCTTTGTCAAATTTTGCAGAACATGCTGACGGACAGGAATCTAATCTATTGATGCATATAAAACTCCCGATATAGTGGACAGATTTTCATGAAACATGGCTAAGAACACTCCCGACTAACTTAGCTTTTAAACAAAAAAAAAATCTAAATCGGTTCATCAGTTCGGGAGCTACGATGTCACAGACAGACACGCACACAAACAGACAAACAGACAGACAGACACGTCTAACTTATAACACACCGTCGTTTTTTGCGTCAGGGGTTAAAAAGAAGTTATTTGAGTAAAAAGAAACCGGCCTTTTGCTGACCTTATACATATACCTACTATACCGGCCAGTAGTATACCTGGGCATTTTCAATTTTATTTCTAAAATAGGTAAATTTAATGTTTTTCCTACTCAGAATTACGGTCCCTTTCCATCCTACTAGGCGGAAAAAGGCGTCCCAAATTTATTTTTTCCACTTCGTTACCATTTTTCAAATTACAGTATTACACTTTATACAGCGGTTACAAAGTGGAAAGTATGTAATAATAAAAATTTTGGGACCATTTTTTGTCTCTTGTTTTTTGTCCTAGGTCGAAAGGGCTCGTGATTCTGAGTAGGAAAAATATAAAATTTATCTACCTTAGAAAAAAAATGCTTGGTGATTGTTCTCGCTAAAATGCCCACTTATCATAATTATTTATGACTTTTGTATAAGATATAATTTAGGATTTGTTAGCTGTTCGTCCAATACGCAGTTCGTCCAAATGATTTTTCAATAAGCATTTCGTCCAACACGCATTTAGTCAAACATGCATGTCGTCCAATAGCATTTCGTCCAAATGGTATTTCAATTAGCATTTCGTCCAACACGCTTTTGGTCAAACATGCATGTCGTCCAATAGTATTTCGGCCAAAGCGTATTACGTCAACAAGTATTTCGCCTAACATCAATTCGGCCAACATGAATTTAGTCCAAACGAAGTACCACAGAATTATAATTAACCCAGAATGAGTAGTAAAGTAGGCCAAAAAGTGTGTCCACCTGAGAGGCTTGTTTGGGCTGGTGTCCCTCTCGCACTTATTAAATTAATTAAAAAAATTAAATTAAATTAAATTAAATTAAAATTTATTTATTTCAAGTAACACAACTCATAATTTACAATAAAATATAAAAAATACACAGACACAACACACATACTAAAAAGTCAAGCAGCTGTGATTTTATTATACAGCTGTGATTATTGACAATGTCAACATATCATTTCTATGACAACCTATAAATTTTAGGCAATTTAACTTGAAAATTATAGTTTTATGCTTTGATTAAAGTAAAATAGCGGAAGATACGGCACGTCAATACTAATTGTCAGCTAATAAATGGCACTACACACTACTACATACAAGAAGACCCACACAGCTATGTAAATTTACGCTATTGAACGACAGAGACACACCGATTTATTACGACGGTAGTGCGAACGAGACAAACGCGCGCATCGAGATGAGCCTCTTTCCAAGTGTCATGACAAAGCTCTTTAATAAAGATTTAAAAAAAATATTGCAAAGAATCAAGAAGCGTCAGCAGACAAATTGGAGTATAAGAATTATGCAACATATTTTTTATGAAAACAAAATAAATTACTTATTATTTATTACTTTACTATTTTGCAATGTGGAGCGATGTTTGGTTTGGTGTAAGTAGGGTTACCAAAAAAAAAACATAATTATTAGTATATTTTTTTATATTTATTACGTCTTATTTTTAAACTAAATTATGAACTTATTAACCAAAATTTAGATGAGGCACTTTTTGCCACAACTGTCAACAATATCTTATTTGATACAGACATTAGAAAAAAGCGCGTGGAGTTCCTCCGCGCGAAAGAAGTGAAACTTCGCAAAATTGAAATGAAAATATAAGAGCTTGATGACATGTGTCTCACTTAGGGTTGCAAAAAATACGGTTTTTTCTGGCTTAAAAAAAAACATGAAAAAAAAAACGTGAAAAAAAAAACCAGTTTTTTTTCTGGAGTATGTTTTTTTCTAAAGTACGAAATCTCAAAATTTGCAAAACAGTTTTAGACTTAATGTTAACTATTAAACGAATAACTTAAAGTTCTGGTCTTATAAAAGTAACATTTTACGAAATGTGTAGTTGGTAGTTATCACTATTTACTGTTGGCAAAACGACCGCCTCTCCGCGCTGCACGTAGCATCGGGGATTCCCCAATAAACGTTTACTGAATGTTAATCGTCTTAAAATGTACGTTATTGTTATTGAAACACGTTACAAATGTTACAATACAAGTCACGAAAAACCGTTATTGTCGAATTATTTGTTCATGTGAAAAAAAAAAACATATTTAGAAAAAAAAACCATGGTGCTCGGTTTTTTTTTCATAATTCTGAAAAAAAAACATTTGTTTTTTTTCTATTTGCAACCCTAATCTCACTCACAACACACTATTAGTTTTTTAAAATATGAAGTGGCTGAAATTGATGGAACTAAAATAGTGACCTCATATTTTTTCTTTAAGAAAAACCTTATTAAAATTGCTTACGATAGGGTACTTTCCTATACTTAGAATAATAGTTATTTACAAAACTTTTCCCCTCACTATAGCGAGAAAAGTCGAGGCGTCCAGTCTGGCTCTTGTCGTTGTTTACGCACTACAATAAGCCTTTTGTGTCTGACAAGTTCATCTCCAGGAAAACTAGAAAACAAATAAACATATTTGGTGCGAGTGAATTAAAAAAAATCTTGTTGATAAGGCAAGCATTTTTGCAACAAACTTTAGTTGATAATTATTTTATTATTTGTAAATAAAAATAACAAAATAATGTACTACTAAAGTTTGTTGCAAAAATGAGGTCAAATATCATTATATAATATATCAAAAAATTATATAATCAATCAACAATCAATACCAGGTAAAAGTTTTATTATATAAATTATTTATTATGATCAACATTTTATGCTGACGCTACCGCGAATGCAAATCTCAAAAGGCAGTCTTTGAGCGTCATTAATGTATCATGCGTATTTGGTCGCACGTCAATGAAACTTATATTTCTATCCCGCTCTGCAAAATGGCCGTCAAAACAAAGACTGAATTTCTAATGGGGTGGCAACGCGCATGTGACACTTTTTGAGTTGCAGGCGTCCATAGGTTACGGTGACCGCTTTACATCAGGCGGGCCGTATACTTGTTTGCCACCGACGTAGTATAAAAAAAAAAAATTTTTATAAATTATCTTAGAAAATAAAATTTTTCATGTACTTACGAGTGAATAGTGATTCCATGCGATTTGTTTTTCCTTTTATAATGGTTTGTGCAACGCATAAAAGCACACGAAAGCATTTTGGTTACGTTTTACCCATAAGAAATAATTTATAATTTCCTCACGTCACACATCTCACGACATCCGATGCGCACGCAGTGCCCATTGCAACTGAAGGCAATCAAGCGACGGTCGCTTGATTTTTGAGGGCCACATTTGAGTGGCGCGTCACCTATCTTCCGCTATTTTACTTTAATCAAAGGTTTTATGATTATTTTTCGATAAAAATGTATGGAGCGGAAACAATAGTGTCAAGAAAATCATCTCACTCACACACTCAACCGTTATAACCTCGCAGATGGGTATACTACGAATTATTTGTGATTTTTTGGCATACTACGTTTTTCCGCCGCGACTGAGGATTGAAATCAAAACCCATTTCTCATGTGTCAACAAAACCCATTTCAATAAAAAAAACCGGCCAAGAGCGTGTCGGGCCACGCTCAGTGTAGGGTTCCGTAATTTTCCGTATTTTTCTCAAAAACTACTGAACCTATCAAGTTGAAAAAAATTTTCCTAGAAAGTCTTTATAAAGTTCTACTTTTGAGATTTTTTCATATTTTTAAACATATGGTTCAAAAGTTAGAGGGGGGGGACGCAATTTTTTTTCCTTTAGGAGCGATTATTTCCGAAAATATTAATATTATCAAAAAACGATTTCAATACCTATCTAACAATATATCACACGTTGGGGTTCGAATGAAAAAAAATATCAGCCCTCACTTTACATGTAGGGGGGGTACCCTAATAAAACATTTTTTTCCATTTTTTTATTTTTGCACTTTGTTGGCGTGATTGATATACATATTGATACCAAATTTCAGCTTTCTAGTGCTAACGGTCACTGAGATTATCCGCGGACGGACGGACGGACGGACGGACGGACGGACAGACGGACAGACGGACAGACGGACAGACGGACAGACAGACAGACATGGCGAAACTATAAGGGTTCCTAGTTAACTACGGAACCCTAAAAAACCTTAAAATGTCAACATTGGTCTTTTTTCCATAGAAACAGTAAACAATTAAAAAAAAAACCGCAAGTGTGGCGGTAACTTGTGGTATACGAAAAAATGATTGTGTCCTTTTAAAAGAACATCGAGCTTTAGGCGGTGTAGAAGATAAGTCTAAATGAAAAACATAAAGAAGCTTCCTCTTAACAATTCAACACAGAACAGGCAAAAATATCATGCATCCATACTAATACTATAAATGGGAAAGTGTTCGTGTCTGTTTGTTTGTCTGTCTTTCACGGCAAAACGGAGCGACGAGTTGACGTGATTTTTTAAGTGGAGATAGTTGAAGGGATGGAGAGTGACATAGGCTTTTTGTCTTTCTAACCCCCCACTTCTCTAAAATGGGGGGGGGGGGCACTTTGTTTGGAGCTTTCCGCAATTTTCGAATTTGACGCGAGCGAAGCCGCGGGGCAAAAGCTAGTCATTTTTATATTAATAACTAAATATTTGTAACAAAACACTATTTTGTGCAATTAATTTTTTTTGGTCTTATGCATTTTCTTCGCGTTTCTATTTTAAAAAAATCCAACATCCTGGACAGTACAGTGTTCAACGCGTAACTGTTTTTTTTTTATTTCAATTGTTAGCACTTTTCGCCTAATCAGTAAAAATACATTTGTTTTTTTATACTACGTCGGTAGCAAACAAGCATACGGTCTATGTATGTCTTGAGAAAAGCTCTAGTTCAATATTGGTCTCATTTTTTTCATAAAAGCAGCATTTATTACGTAAAAAGCTGAAAGTTCTTTGAGCGCGAACAAAAACTCACCTCGGTTCATTAAAACTTTAACGTTAGCAACTTTCACTTTGATATTTCAGAAAAGATTAAACTCATTTTTTACGAAGCTTAGTCAGTCTTAAAATATTAAATAGAAATAATTTCTTAGAATACCGGGAGAATTTATTTCTGTAACTTATTATTCGGAGAAAGATTTAGAGTAACAGATTATCTAAAATAAGAGAATACTTAATTTTACTTATAAAAGTACCTCTAGTAGGTAATATCTCACCTACGCATACCTACCCACCTGTCCCTTTATAAGAGAGTATAATGTTGTCAGGTTTTGCTTAGTTTTATGGATAAAATGCGTAGAATTATTTATTTATTAGCAAATAGTAACTTGGACGTTTCATTATTCTCATCATTATCAACAATAAATCATGGATTGGATTTATAACACAAATTCAACGTAGTTTTTCGGTTAAGATTAATTTAAATTTTATTTGTATGTATTATAATGAATATCGTAGGTTTTATATGAATATCTGAAAAAAGATATATTTGCAGAGTACCTATGAAAAAAATCAGAGTAGTAAAAAAAAAAAGATTAAAACAATTTAGAAAATTATTTCTTTGTCACAATTGTTTCCACGTGTTCATTTTTAGGGTTCCGTAGTCAACCAGGAACCCTCATAGTTTCGCCATGTCTGTCCGTCCGTCCGTCCATTCGTCCGTCCGTCCGTCCGCCGATAATCACAGTGACCTTTAGCACTAGAAAGCTGAAATTTGGTACCAATGATATGTACCTACCCATATCAATCACGCCGACTAAGTGGTAAAATAAAAAGTGGACAAAAATGTTTTATTGGGGTACCCCCCTACATATAAAGTGGGGGCTGATTTTTTTTTATTCCAACCCCAACGTGTAACATATTGTTGGATAGGTATTTAAAAATGAATAGGGGAATCGTTTTTTGATATAATTAATATTTTCGGAAAGAATCGCACCTAAAAAAACAGTGTGTCCCCCACTCTAACTTTTGAACCATATGTTTAAAAAAATATGGAAAAAAACACTAAAGTAGTACTTTATAAAGACTTTGTAGGAAAATTATTTTGATCTTGATAGGTTTTTGAAAAAAAATACGGGAAACTACGGAACTCTACACTGAGCGTGGCCCCACACGCTCTTGGCCGGTTTTTAACACTGTGCAAAATGCAAAAAAATAGTAAAGAAACTTTTCTTGTAAACCAATGTTTACAAGAAGTTTTTTTTTGTCCTTTGGACATTAAGGACATTTTGTTTGTCCTCCTGAGTTCTGGCAGCATTTGTTTTGTTTTTGAATTTGGATCCTTCAGTTGGAACCCAATAAAAGTTCAAAAAAAAACGTGAGGACTGAGGAGGTTATCCAAAATATATAAAAAAAAAACAAATGTTACTAGTAACGTAACAGGAAACCAGCGCGCGGGAAACGCGTTTAGTGAACTGCCGCCATTTTGGATTTGGGCATTTCATTTCGGAGAATATCCTTAGAGAATTTAATGTTTACATACATTTATTCATTTTAATATGCGTGTAAGCATACAGTAACGTAAAGATCAATGAGGATTTAGGGAAAGCTAGGAAAATCGGATAACAAAACAATTGATCTCTCTTTTCTTCATTAGGAAATCAGGAGTTTTGTTTTTCGCTATCCTGGCAAATAGAAAATGTAGTAGGAAATATTTGAAATATATTGTTTTAATTTATTTTGTTTATTTTTATTTCTCTATTATTGTTTTAGTTACAGTACCAACATTTTTGTAGGTATTCGTTTTCTGATCATTCTAAAAATTCTAATGTTACTCTCTAAATTGCGATTTTCATCGCAATGCTCATCATATCGTAACAATTGCGACATTTTGGTATTAAAAGCCACCCTAAACCAGACACCCTTCACACTTCACTCGGAAAACGCTTTCATCAGCGATTCTAAACCCCTGCTATCAGAAAAATCGAAAAACCATAACATTATGCCGCATTGGACCCCAAAACCGCTACGGAAAAATCAATCCTTCACGAGCGAGCGTTCGAAATTCAAATTTAGAAACGATTGACGCTCGACGTTTTTCTTTTTTAAGACCGCCACAGACAGTCAGACTTTTGTTTAAGGTGTTTTATAGATTAAGTAACAATATTTAACCTAATGTGTGTGTTGCTGTTTGCGTTGCGCGATACGCGCTTGCCGCTCGGCGGCGGACCGGGTACTGATTCTAGCGATTCTCCCCACCAAAAACGGGGAGCGTAGAAAATTTTCCCGGTATTCAGGGAAATAGTAATCTTTGATCTTTCCTTTGGAGTGGGCGTTTGATTAAAGTTGATTTGACAATGTTCTCGCCCACACTTTGTTATAATGAAAGTTTATTAGAAGATTGATGACACGTGTAGATTAATGAATGGATAATAAGAATAAGACTACTAGATACCTTCAACTCTTCATTCTCCTTGCGTTATCCCGGCATTTGCCATGGCTCATGGGAGCCTGGGGTCCGCTTTGACAACTAATCCAAAGATTTAGCGTAAAAATACACTTGTTTTACGAAAGTGACTGCCTTCCAAACCGAAGGGTAAATAGGCCTTATTGGGATTAGTCCGATTTCCTCACGATGTTCTCCTTCACCGAAAAGCGACTGGAAAATATCAAGTAACATTTCGCACATAAGTTTCGAAAAACTTAAACTTCTATTTTGGCATTTTACTGAAATATTCGTGCCCGAATTAGCAAACATTTTAATTAATATATTAAGGTAACGAACCCAATCATGGACAGTTTAAGAAAAATTTTCACCTATTATTGATATTTCACTCTTAAATGTAAAAATTCTACCGCTAAGCGTGTTAAATCTTGAATGTCCTATCCTTCTTTTACATTTCAAGCGTATTGCAGAATGGATATTCCTATTAGTTTCTTCATACTTAACAAATTAAAACTAGGTGTTTTTTCTCCAATTATGGACGGCAGTTCTCCAGTAATGGATCCCCCATTATGGACAGTGAAATAAGTTTAAAATTTTACTTTTAAAGCCAACTGATGCTCAATGAGTCAATTTTATATACCATAAACACAATTAGTTTGAGTTATTTTAACATAGGATTGTTTCGTGTAAATTTTGGTTTTGTTAATTGTTCCTTGTCCATCATAGGAGGTAGGCAGTTTTTCGGTTCCAGTAATGGACACTCGCAAAATAACGCTATTTCTTTATATCTTTAGAGAGTTTAGAGCAACAAACTAGTATGTTTTATACCTTATCTCATGCTTAATGCAGTAAGTCAAACGCATTCAAGTTTACACCGAATATTATTTTTTTATTATTTTATACATGAACTCAACTCTCTTAGCAACATTACTAAGAATTCGTCTTGATATTTTTTTCAGTAAACTGATGAATTTTATATCTTGTCGCCAAATCCTTCAGAAATAACCGAATTAATTGAAACTTCAAAATGAAACAGCTCTACAACTCTACTTTATGGTACATAGCCGTCAGTTTTTAGAAACTAATTTTAGATTTTGTGTTTTTTTGTCCATAATGGCATCACCGTCCATTATGGGGTATTTCACTGTAGCATATTAATAAATATAGGAACTTCCTGAAGGTCAGTTAATTAATCAGCCACACTGGACATTAGTGTAGGTGTGTTGTTATACTCTGTCGAACAAGTCTGTCAGTAAATAAGAACAAAGAAAACTATACGCATCCTTTTCTTTAGGGTGCTATAGAAAAGGATACCTATAGTTTTCTTTGTTTTTATTTACTGACAGACTTGTTTGACAGAGTATATTTAATTATATTTTTCGTAAAGGATAAAATCTATGCACTCTGGCAACCCACTGTAGACCAAGCCCGCCGAAGGCGTACACATAATCTATACTAATATTATAAATGGGAAAGTGTGTGTGTCTGTTTGTTTGTCCGTCTTTCACGGCAAAACGGACGACGACGAATTGACGTGATTTTTTAAGTGGAGATAGTTGAAGACATGGAGACTGGAGAGTGACATAGACTATTTTTTGTCTCTTTTTAACGCGAGCGAAGCCGCGGGCAACAGCTAGTACGTTATATTATAGCTTTATAACAGTTTTATTTACTTCAAATTTTCATAAAGTTAACATTGTTGCCTAAGAACGCGCATACACTACACCACACATAGATGGCGCCACAAAAAAATGCCTTGTTGCCATCGAATATTTGTAGATTGGCGTTAAGTGTCACTTTCGAGCCATAAATCTATGTCAAAAGTGACACTTAACGCCATCTACGAGTATAATCGAAATCTACGAGACACTTTTTTGTGGCGTTTTGATCTATGTGTGGTGTAGTGTATGCGCGTTCTTAGGCGGTCGCATTTTGATTTAAGCGATGGTATGAACTTCTTATATTTAATTTTTTTTAAGCCTTTAATATAAAAATTCTTATATTTAATCTATGAAATGGGCAAAAAAGTTGGTACAGCTGGCAACCCGCTGAAACCCCGCCCGCCGAAGGCGTACATAATACGTTATATTATAGCTTTATAATTATGGCGTATGAGGCTTTTAGGCATTGTCGGTTAGTTCGATTTGTCAAAAAAGGTTTGTGTTGGTGACCGGAATTGAAATATGATTGTAAAAGTTTTTTAAAAGTGTGTCAGGTGTACCTGTACTTATAGTGTATTTTATTTATTTAAAAAGTTTTAAGGACAAGTAGGACTATTAGTACCTACCATAATGTAATAGTAATAGTACATTTCGATACAAGTGCGAAAAAGAGGAAGTTCGAAACCAGTGGCGATAAATTAAAACACGACCGAAGGGAGTGTTTTAAATCGACACGAGTTACGAATTTCCTTTTCGCACGTGTATCGAACGAGGTTTTTCAGTACAGATGAGCCTCCGAAGTTTCGACCTGGCATATAATGAACCACTTCTCGCACTAGTGCGTAAAAAAACGCCATCTGTACACTGAAATAGTGCATTACGATACAAGTGCGTAAAAAAGTTCTAAACGAGTGGCGATAAATTAAAACACGATCGAAGGGAGTGTTTTAAATCGATTCTTCCTCTTTTTTGCACTTGTATCGTAATGTACTACGAGTGTAATAAGTTCTTCAACATTCAGTGCTAATCACGACACGTTGTCGTTAAGCCTCTACGACGCATTTTCGCAACATTTTTTTTATACTACGTCGGTGGCAAACAAGCATACGGCCCGCCTGATGTAAAGCGGTCACCGCCACCTATGGACACCTGCAACTCAAACAGTGTCACATGCGCGTTGCCACCCCATTAGAAGCCCGTACACTCCCCTTTGCTGTGCCAAGCACACAGCAAAAAGGAGTGTACAAGTTCAAAGTACATACGGGGAAATATGTGTTATCGGACCTACGACGTAGCGCTACGACCGTAGCTCAGTGGTGAATGTGTTAGTGCGTTTTCACATTATCCGATCCGATATCGGATGTCGGAAGGATTTCAAAGCTAAAAATCAAAGATGGCGGCTTGAATGTATGAGATATCGGTTCTACATCCGATATCGGATCGGATAGTGTGAAAACGCACTTAAGAGGATACGGTATCGAAAATGCTAAAATGGAAAGGAGCCCCCCTTTCAACTTGGGAATTTTAGTTAAATTATACAAGTGTTATTAACTAGATTTATCGAAAAAAAATTGTCCATTAAGAACAACTCAGTCAAAAGATATCTTTAAAATCGAGGTTCCACTCTCGACTCTTTCCTCCTTCAAAACTTAATCAATCGGAACGAAATTTGAGAATCTGAATAACAATGAAATAATCTATGTCGGACCGTTTAGCTTTTTTGGTTGATTGTTACCAATCTTGAGTATCACACCTTTTTTTGCGCCACAATGAAAAAGGCCGTTTTTAGAAATTTTTGATTGGCTCTAGAGTCTTTAAAAAGCAGAATATCAAAAAAATCAAAACGGTCCGACACAGATAAAAATAATAAAAATCTGTGTTGAAAAAATCATTGCTCTATCTTCAAAAACCAGGGAGGAAATAGTCGAGAGCGTTTGTATGGAGAATTGACCCCTACCGTATCGTCTTAAGGTCCTAAATGCCCTTACCGGGATTCGAACCCGGGACCGCGGCGTAGCAGGCAGGGTCACTACCGACTGCGCCAGACCGGTCGTCAAAAAATCGTCGTGGTGACGGGTTAATAATTTCACCACCCCCTTTGCCGTAGGTGTCGTAGTAGTCGACTGTGGGATATGAGTTTAAATATGGAGCGATGAGCAAAGTTCCTTCTTATATTTTACGATTTAAATATTTTATTATTCAGTATTTACTATTATTTAATAAATAATTAAATAAATTAAATAATATAATGATTTACTATTTATTGTTTAAGCATAAAGATGATATGGCGGAAAAGTGTGAAAAAACAGGATGATGGCGATTTTTTGTATGTAATTTAGGCAGATTTTTTCGGTGTTAGTAATTAGTTTATGTTTAAACATTTTATCATGGGGGTTTCACAGATAGTGTACCTTTCTAATAGTAGTAAAACTTTACAAATAAAACTAACCAATAATTATATATTTATATAAATAGGTAAGTTTTAGCCTATTTTTTAACTTCTAACACTGATTTAGTATTAAAATCGGTACTAAATATTTTGTTTATAATTTTTCCAAGAGTCAGAAAACCATTGTCTATCACATATATTAATATCTCGTTAAAAGAAAAAATCATGCATTTAAGGGTTAACAGGAAAAATAAATAAGAATAGCGCTGCGCTCCAAGACAAAAATTGTCGATGTGGCTCGGAAAGCGGCCAAGCTAAAGTGGGACTGGGCTGGACACGTCTGCCGCATGCCGAGTGAGCTGTGGGCTAAGATTGCCACAGAATGGCAACCCGGCCTAACGCGAGGATCCGGCAGACCCCGCCGGCGATGGCGGGACGACTTGGATTGCTTCCTTAACAACTGGCCCGAAACTGCCCGAGATCGGGAAGATTGGAAAAAGAGGGGGGAGGCCTTTGCCCAGCAGTGGGACATAACAGGCTCCTAATAATAAAAAAGGGTTAACAGCGTTTTGTCGGAGATGTCACCCCTGCAATTTGGGGGAGCATTATTATAACCGCCCTAGATATAACTGCTCACGGGGGACGTAAAATTGGGAAAATCACAAAAAAATGCTTTAAAAACAACCCTGTCTTTAGAACCGTGATCCAGGCTTTCGTCAGTTTACAAATAACGTAACCACAAAATCAAAATTTGAAAAAACCCCGACCGCGACATAGTGGACCGATTTTCATGAAACATGGCTAAGAACACTCCCGACTAATTCAGCTTTCAAACAAAATGAGCTACGATGCCACAGACAGACATACACACAGACAGACAGACAGACATACACACAGACAGACTCGTCAAACTTATAACACCCCGTCGTTTTTGCGTCGGGGGTTAAAAACATAACTCCAGAACGAAAAACGAATCCATGTAATGTAATAAAATATTTCGAAACCATTTTTAACTCCCGACGCGAAAACGACGGGGTATTACGAGTTTGACGTGTCTGTTTGTCTATCTGTCTGTTCGTTTGTCTATCTGTCTGTCTGTGTGTGTGTCTGTCTGTGGTATCGTAGCTCCCGAATGGATGAACCGATTCAGATTTAGTTTTTTTTGTTTGAAAGCTTAGTCGGGAGTGTTCTTAGCCATGTTTTATGGAAATCGGTCCTCTATATCGGGGTTTTTTTCAAAATTCTACCCGAAACACCAGAAGTGTTGACTAGCCTAAGAACGGTGCGATATTTTTGAAAATAATTCTACAACAGTAGTTTTTTTTCATATACAGCGTTTAATCGCAATTTGAAAAACCTATATTTTCGAATCCACCAATAGTTTGGAATGGAAGATATTAAAAAAAACTACGCCCAAAAAATAAGCGTTTTCTTTCGGCAAAATACCTCACAGTAATTTAATGGTTGACACATGTAAAAAAAAATCAGTTTTAAGGTTTACAACCCGAAGCCACCTAAATATATGACGGGAAATAAGACTTTTTTTAATGATATAGAATTTTTGAATTTTTTCTAACGTGCTCTAGAGCAAATATAACAACAGATATTTTTAAGCAGAAATGAATAGCACATAATATTTCAGATATTTAGCATATAAAAACCACCAATATATTTATATGGAAATAAAAAAATCTAAATATTTGACCGGGCAAATTAGGAACAGATAATAGTAAGAGGTTGACTTTTACTGTCCCTATTTAACAATATTAACAGCATGATAATCCATCCAATAAGTTTGACCTTTATTTAATACTTTAATTTAATAATATATTTACATTTTTTGCGTGGCTTGGTTTGGACCTTAGTGTCTTACATTTAGGAATTCATATGGCAAACCACCACGCCAGTGGAACTGGGCCGAGAGTAGGTGATGAGCCGTGTCGCATGCTTTTTATTCTGTTCTTCTATTACACATTAACGTAAATGAGGAGGCACACTGACATTTTACCCCGCCAGGCGGCGCCTATGCAAGAGTCTAGGCATGTCACTGTCATTCATATGTGAGAGAGAGAGAGAAAAAAACATAATTATCAGCTTCTCGCTCTCACGTCTCACGGACTAATAGGGTGGCGCCATCTGTCGTATCCTTTGAGTGTTCCTCCTCATTACATGCCTATTTCTACATAAGTAATATTTTAGGTAGATTAAAAACAGACGTTTCCCACCGATAGTAAAGTCCAAAGTAATTTAAAAAATTACATATTTATTTTAGGCATGCGATTTGACAGTCGTCGAAAAGAGTATATACTTGTCAGTACATACATCTATCTCACGTTTTTCTCTTCTACCATTTGACAGATCTCCGTCATCTTGTGAAATGTATTCTTCCATTCTTCAGAATCGTTGAAGCAACGCTTGTTACAAACACGCGAAAGCTATGCAAAGTCTAATTTCGACCCATATGTCACGGCCAGGTATAGCCCCGGCGATTATCGTTAGACTTACAAGCCACAGGTCACGGGTTCAAATCTCAGTCGTCGCATACGTAGGTGCGGATATTACAGCTTTTTTAATTCATTTTTTTTATGTTTTATTTATATTATAAGTTGATAAGTACAAGCTACTGCAATGACATTAAATACAAGGACGCACAATTCATAACAAAAATGTTTTAAAAATCTGGGTCTAAATTGCATTTATACCATTCTTGTTGATGCTAATAACGTTAACTTCTTATCTGCTTAGGAAAAAAATCGTTCATGCCATAACCAACTTAGTGTATAAAGACCTAAGTATCAAAATTGCAAATAGAACTGTGACACACTAAAAACTCTTTATCAAAATACCTTTTGTCATAATATGCTCAAATGACTTAAATGTCAAAATGAATTGCGAACGAATATTGAACGAATGGAGCCGCTACCAATATATAATAAGTATAGAAATACCTAAAAAAGGCCGCAATTTTACTTCTTCATTACATAAACTTTAAAAATACCCTACTGTATCATCTTTATCTTGGTCACTTGTAATACGTTTATTACAATAAATGTATGTAATGTATGTATGTGTAAATTTCCTGACATGTCATATCTAGTTGTCACAAAGAAAAATTTACAGGGCTTCCAAGAATCTCGAGCTGGAAGGATACAAATTAAAATATTTTCTATGAAAATAATTAAATTCGACAGCAGACAACCCAAAGGTTAATCGGATTTATTTATTATAGGCATTTGTTTTAAATTAAATACCAGTGGCTCTGATCTGATAGTGGGATATTCTTTAAAATTTATTTTCAAAAGGAGATTTAATGTTGGTAATGCCATTCAAATAATATTAGAAGTGTCTACGCGAGTGTCCGAATTTAATTATAGGATAGCACATATTGAAAGTACTGTAATATGGGTACAGAAGCCTGCCTATTGAAATATAAAATACATAGCAAAAAGTATAGAAAGAACCTACTACTTTTCGACTTTTTATTTACACTACATACCGACCATACAACTGACTCTAATTAATCTTGGTTTTCAAAAGTGTAAAATGTAGACCTAAGTGCGTTTTCGCATTATCCGAACCGATATCGGATGTCGGACCGATATCCCATACATTACAGGCGGAATCTTGGATTCATCTATTGATATCCTTCCGACATCCGTTATCGGATCGGATAATGTGAAAACGGTCTAATAGCGACTCAATTAGTTTTTGTTCCTTGACGGTCATTAATTTGAACTAATAAAATTATTTATTTAAATCTATAGTATCTATACAATTACAACGAGTATTATACATTCATTTTGTAATGTAATCCAACGAAATAACTTATAGAAATATATTCTACCCTTTTTGCTTGTTTTCCGATTACTATTTAGCCAATTTTTCATTGAGTCATACCATGGACTTTCATAGGGACTGAGCTCACACTTTTTTTGCCATAATAAATTGAACTTTATCACCGGTGCAGAAAAACGTTCTTATTAGGATAGTAAAAGTGTATCCACATGAGAGGGTCAAAGTTGGGGCTGGTGTCCCTCTCGCACGTGTGACCAGTGTTAAAGAGATTACTATAGTAGTAGTGTTTTTACCTGTATGATAACTAAGTTAATAAACTTCTTAAATTATTTTTGTATTATATCGAGGCAAGGATATTAATACCTTGTAGCGAATTGGTAAGTCATTATTATGAAGCCATAAAACCAAAGATTTGCGCAATTAAAAAAACCTTTAATTTCGGTATTAGTAGATTTGGTAGTAACTTTGCATATTGACTGGTATCCCCAAATAATGACAGTGATGACGTCATTCAAATAATTTTGACAGTGGCAATAAGTGCGAGAGGGACACCAGCCCCAACTTTACCCTCTCATGTTGACACACTTTTTGGCCTAACACCTCAATCTAGCTTAATAATATATAAATCTATGAGTCATACCGGGACAACTGTCACTGTACATTTGTAATCCTTATTACAAGGGCATAACGTCTAGCGATGGTTAGCTAAGACAGAGTATTGCGGTTGCGGGGAGGAACGATGTTGAACCTTAGGTTACCTTCAATCAATACTAATACTGAAATACAGTTTTCGACCTTATTGCATTACATGTGTCTAATAACATTTTAAAATGGCTAGGGAATTAAATATCTTGACTGTACCTAAATTACTCACAGCATTAAATAAAATGTTATTTACAACAAAAAAAAAACAATATTTTAAATAAAGGGGGTAAAAAGGCGGTAAAAGAAAAATAAAATAAAAATAAAAACCAAAAAAAGTTCATTTCGACTGCCGGGGATCGAACCCACGACATCAGGACCGTCCGTCATTTAACGTTACGCTAGTACAACCTGAGCTATTTAAGCGATAATAGTGGCGACGAAATATATTATTATACCATGATGTAATGAAAATGCGGTTGAACACATGAGTCACTTTTGAAATAATGCAGGAAATTACATCGTCAATGGTAGAGAGTTTGTAGGCAAGAAGAATATGAAAATACTTATTTCAGTACGTACGTATGTGGTTTTAGCGCTTCTTGGCGAGCATTTAAAGGTGGATTAATTTTTATTCTTCTTTATTATGATCCTAACGAAAAGTCTGTTCCAATTTTTTTGCTTATGTAATTTTTGCCGTGAATGTTATTCCGAGCTAGTAAAATATTGAACATCCGTCTTGTTTTTGGGGTGGTTTCAGTTTTCATAATGTTTCAACACATAATGTATATACAAAACAACCATAACTTCACTTGTCCTTTTATTGCTTGTGTCATAACTGATTTAATTAGTCCGCTTTTTGCTACTACAAAGTATCATTCACAAAAATAGGTGGTTTCTTAATGTGTTATAAAGGTCATAAATTAAAGTAGTCGAATTTAAAACAAAAGTCCTGATTCCATTTTCGCCTGATTTTTAGTGAATTAAAAATTTTTTTTTTTTATTCTATACGTTTTTTGTTTTTTTTATTCTATTATACTTAATTTTTTTTGTCACGAATTTTTTGGTGGCTTAACTGACAAGGCAAAAAACTATTTTAAATTACCAAACTTAAGTTTTTTGGTGACATAAAAAGTACTGTTATAGAATTAAGTTATTTTCCCAGTAGTAGCAAGACCGGATGGTTCCTAGGCTAAGAAGCATGCAATAGTATTTTATACAATCGTGAATGTCGATGTCGATGTCATGTTTAGGCCACGAAGCTTTGCTGAGTGCAGGGATCGGATACCGGTATTTTTTTCGGAACGGTTCCGTACGTTGACCCGAGAACTTTATTTTAGCGTTTCTGGTTCCATTAACCGGTATTCTTTTTCGTTCAGTGAACGAACGTTTATGAGTGAGAACTGTTCCGAAGAACAGAATTAAATGATACGTTCTTTAAAGAACAGTTCGCGGGAACGGAATTAAATGATACGTTCTTTAAAGAACAGTTCGCAGGAACGAAATTATTTCGGTTTTTCTATTTCCAAGAATTTGAACGAACAGTGGGGGGGAATCATGCGCAAGCGGTGTCGGCCACGGCCATCACTTTAGTAACTTGTTTGATTTGAGACTAGCGGTGAGTAAACGTGGCGTCGAACGAAACTAATACGTCGAAAACATTCTGCACCACAACCACAATGAAGTAAGTTTGTTTTTTTTTTAATTTAGTGCTTTCAATTTTACCGATTTTAAAATTTAAGTAATGTCACGACGCTTAAGTATTTATTTATTTACAGGCAATCGTACAGTCCAAGGTCAAATAAGGACGCGACGCCGCTATTAGCAAGAGCGAGAGAGCTGAATAACTTTCTCATTCTAACAAACATCAGCGTCCTTATTTGACCTTGGTTTGGTACGGTCATCCCATCTGTAAGCACTTTTGTGAGATGGACTTCCGAGCAAAGCGGTTCTGTTGCAATGGCCGTACCTTTCAAGGTCAAATAAGGACGCGACGCCGCTATTAGCAAGAGCGTTAGAGTTAAATAACTTTCTCATTCTAACATTTCTAACAAATAGCAGCGTCCTTATTTGACCTTGGTACGGTCATCTCATCTGTGTGCGCAGTTGAATGCACAAACGCTCACAGCCAGACTACATTTCTACAGCATATATATATATATATATATATATATATATATATATATATATATATATATATATATATATATAATGTGTGTGTGTGTGTGTGTGCGTGCGTGCGTGTGTGTGTGTGTGTGTAATATACACTACTTTCCCATTAATTGTGACGTTTTAAATTAAAAGGACTCTCATTGTTGGTACTGTAGATAGTCAATTACCATAGAAATTACATCAGCTACTATCAACAATGGACCTTTAGTCTAAAAACGTCACAATTAAAGATAAGACAATGTGCAATTAGTCACAAAAATAAATTGTTTTTAGTATTCAAGACTCCCGTGTCCCAGAACTCGAAAAATCCCAATTCATTCAATATTCTTATACTGCTGCGAGTGAAAGGGGCACTAATGATGATATTTATGACTTGATCGATGCACAGAATGAGCCACTGAGTAAAACTTACTTACCTATACTAAACCTTCATAAACCTAAATACTGAAACTCTGCCCAGTGGTTCGGTGTTAGGGCTTGCAATTATCCGTCCAATTCGAAATCCGGATGATTCGACTCGATATTTGAAAATTCGGATATTCGGATAAAACGGATATTTCGAATATTTTTTATTTTATTTAATAAATCTCATATTTAGTAACATAATTATGTACTACGATACGAAAAAAACGCCGTAGGAAATTGTTATTTTATAATCAGGCTTCAGCTGTTGTTCGTAACCTTAATGTTAGGTTAGGTTACTTAGTTATTTCATTCTTGCCTTTTTTATGAAATGACTTCAGTTGCTCATAAGATATATGATTTTATTTTTATGTAATTTTGACTAATATTTGATATTAATGAATTTTAATGCTAGAGACATAATCTGATTGCCATATGAGGCAAAACGTCATGTTGTGATCGTTTAGATCGAATATTACCTTGTTAGACCTACTCCTTGTTTAGATATCAGATTGCATTTACGAGGTTTTCATTGCCGATTTATTCAAATGCAAAAAGAACTATGACATATTACAAACACCATTTAGCTTTGTTAAATAACAAGGCTGAATGATCTTTCTCTCTAATAATTTTCACCTCTTATCTTTGATGACTTCGTGACTCCATTCCAGTTACACTTGGGACTCTCGGGTAGACGTTCTTAGCCAGAGGGCCTTACGTTACGTATACAGCGAAAAAGTTTTGGTGTTGCAACACTTGCAACCTATTTTGAAAGGATAAAATGTAAAAGCGTATCTGCTTAACTACTTCATCTTGTTCTGCAGTTCAATACTAAACAGGTCTTCCGCCGCGGGATACATAGAAGACTTCTTTTTGTCAGAAAATTTGAACAGTTTTAGTTCTGTTAGTAATTTATTTATTTATTTATAATGTATTCGGATGCTAACAATAATGAAAGTGCAGCGTTTGATACGGTACTCAGTGTCACTTGATTGATTGAGTTAAACTGATATACATGAGATTATCTACAAATATTCATGAAAAAAACCCTGCCTGCTAAGCCGCGGTCCCGGGTTCGAATCCCGGTAAGGGCATTTATTTGTGTGATGAGCATAGATATTTGTTCCTGAGTCATGGATGTTTTCTGTGTATATAAGTATGTATTTATATCGTCGCCTAGCACACATAGTACAAGCTTTACTTAGTTTGGGGCTAGGTTGATCTATGTAAGATGTCCCCCAATATTTATTTATTATTTATTTACTTATAAAATAAGGTAGTAGTGCCACTCAAGGAGTAATTTTTGATATAAATCGCTTTAATATCGTAAATGTGTTAATTTTACTTTAAAATTTGTTTTCCAAATGAGTTTCTTAAAAATTGCAATGGTATTTCTGTCATTCACAATATTCGAATTATTCGTTTTATCCGGATTTTAACGTGTAAATTATCCGAATTTCAAAATCAGCGGATATCCGGATTACAAGCCCTATTCGGTGTCACTCCTAAAGTAGGTACTTACAGGTGACCGTACCGACATAGGTCACTTAGGGACGCTGTTATTTGTAAAAAATGAGAAAGCCTTATACGGTCAACCGGGGTGGCTTTAAAACGCAGGGGTGACTTTGAAAATTTAGTTTTGAAGTCATACTGTAAGTAAATTCGCGATTTTCTATGGTAGATTTACAAGAATATTTATTGATCTATTATCCAGCTACTAGTTACATGAACAGTTTCAGTAAATAATGAATGATGTTAATTTTAAAGCCGTTCAAATACCATCAAAGTAACCCCAAATTTTCCTAAAGCCACCCCGGTTGACGCACAGTGGATCGAAATGAATAAAAAATGGACATTCGCATTTTTTTCCAAAAATCCTATTTTAAAAAATGCTCTTCGGTTGAAAATGATATGAGAAATAAAAAATGTTATATAAAATTTTTCAAAATGAGGCTTATTTTAAGCAGAAAAAAATAAAATGTGTTTTTTTTGTATGAAACTGAAAAATAGGTATCTTATTGTAAGAAAACCGTAACCGATCCCGCTTTCAAACCTTTACAATGTCATTGTCCTACTTTAGAACAGTAGAAAATAGTAAAAACCTTATCTGAGTAGGTGCCCGTTTTTTTTTTAGTCCAATCAAAATTCAGTAAATACAACATTTTTCTTAGTGCTTTATTTTTTTATTTATATTAAAAAAACGGTGTATTTATGACAATTTAGTATAAAAACAAAATATATATGACATTTTATTAAGGATAAATACAATTTTTTACAAGAAAATTGCATTGAAATAGAAACAATTATTGCGGTGTTTTTATTGATAGTAAACAAATAGCTAAAATATACTTGAAATCAACAATAACGATATAATTAAATAAAAAAATGCATTTTAAAAATCTTTATTATTCACCACCTTCTTCTGTGCTTCAAAACATGGAGATTAGTAAGCACATTCACAATATGCTCATAATCATAAATAATGATGTGTCGTTGAAATATCAACGTTCAAATCGTTTCACTAATTTATAACTTAGATATTCTAACCTTTACAATAATATGTAATTAAGTAATGGGTACATTAGCAACCTCGCTATAATGCAAGTTAAGCATTTATACTAATTGCTCAGATCATATTCATTATCGTTAGTTACTTATCTACCATAAAGGGTTAATCCCAGAGTAAGTGTTTAAGTGGGGATATACCCAGTGTCCACAAGCTATTGATTCACGGGGCTGACATAATTGAACATTTTGGTATGCTGCCCATCGGAAAGATGTCAGAAGAAGCATCAGAAGCACGAAATAAAGATTTTCGCAATGTGAGGGAGCATCATTCTAGAAAATGTAGCCGAACAAAAACAAACGAAGACATATTGCACAATTTTTTGGTGTCATCTGATCCAAGATTGTCTTTTTTGAGGCCACCGCTAAGTAAAGCGACTAAAAAGACCCTCTCTTCTAAAGCTTTGGAATTATTAATAATAGAAAACATAAGCACTGATGACACTGAAAATATAGAAATGTTTGAAAGTGTAGAAGAAGGTGGTGAATAAAATAGATCTATACAATGTATTTTTTTTTATAACTTATATTGTTATTGTTGATTTCAAGTAAATTTTAACTTTTTGTTACTATCATAGTTACTAAAAACATCGCAATAAATGTTTCGATTTCAATGTAATTTTTAACCATTTCCTTGTAAAAACTTGTATTTATCTGTATCAAAATGTCATATATATTTTATTTTTATACTAAATTGTCATGAATATACCGTTTTTTTTATGAAAATAAAAAAATAAAGCACTAAGAAAAATGTTGTATTTACTGACTTTTGATTGGACTACAAAAAAATAACGGGCACCTACTCAGATAAGGTTTTTACTATTTTCTACTGTTCTAAAGTAGGACAATGACACTGTAAAGGTTTGAAAGCGGGATCGGTTACGGTTTTCTTACAATAAGATACCTATTTTTCAGTTTCATACAAAAAAAACACATTTTATTTTTTTCTGCTTAAAATAAGCCTCATTTTGAAAAATTTTATATAACATTTTATATTTCTCATATCATTTTAAACCGAAGAGCATTTTTTAAAATAGGATTTTTGGAAAAAAATGCGAATGTCCATTTTTTATTCATTTCGATCCACTGTGTGACGTAGCTCTCCCGCTCTTACAATCCCGTACTTGTTGACCTTGGTCGGTTTGGTCGTCTGTAGACAGTGTAGACACTAATACACTCGCCAACTACAGTTGTGTATTCCATGTAGATACACCAAGGGCCCAATTCTCAAAAGATTGTAACTTATTGTAATAATTATCTAGAAATGTAAGTATGCAAAATAAATAAAATATTTTTATTGCAGATAAAAGCTTTGACATAGATGATGAAGATCTAGTCTTCAAAATATATATATATATAGAGAAAAAACTACCCCATATCCAAGCTATTCTGATGACCTTGAGGTGGATGTAAGTGCTTATAGTGTGAGAAAGCTGTATAAAATATAATCTGCACTAATTTGTATAAATATGTGTGTTACTTAATCTGTGTGAATTTCTAATAGTGATATGTTTTTAAATGTTTTTAAGGACCAAGATGCAGTCCTTGAGAGAGCACAACCCATGCAATCCATTTATACTATTTATAGTGAACCGGAACCGGACGCGATGTGCCCTTATTCATGCAAGCGTAATATAGTTGCAGTCGTTATAAGAAAAAAGTTAGAACAAGTTCCCGAAGAGAATTTACTGGTTTGTTTAGAAGATCTCGAAAATACAATAGAAAAATATTATTAAATGTGTATCAAGATTATGTGTACTCTATCATAATTATAGCTTCAGTGTAAAAGTCAATCATATTTCCCATGCCTGACGATATTCAGAGTGATAGAAGATGCACTTACAAACAGACCGTTCCAAGTACACTTAGGAAATCAGTGCAGCAAGAAAAGGATTCTAAATAATGGACTACCTCAGGGTTCGGTACTCGCTCCGCTGCTCTTTAACCTATATATACACGACCTTCCTGTCACAACCTCACGAAAATTTGGGTATGCTGATGACCTCGCGTTGGTAATCCAAAATAAGAATATAGAAACCACAGAAGGAGTTTTAGAAAAAGACCTGGAAGCTATGGACAATTATTTCCAGCACTGGCGCTTGTGCCCAAATGCCAGTAAGACGGAGGTCTGCTGCTTCCATCTATCGAACAGGCTAGCAAACAAACAATTAAGAGTTAGATTTAGAGGCGAAATCCTATCGCATAATCCTTGCCCAAAATATCTCGGCGTAACACTCGACAGGAGCTTGACGTACAGAAACCACCTTGAGAAACTGGCTGCAAAACTGAAGACTAGAAACAATATAGTCCAAAAGCTTACAGGAACGTCATGGGGTGCCAGCGCTGCCTGCCTTAAAACTACTGCTATGGCTCTCGTTTACTCGACGGCGGAATACTGTGCACCCGTGTGGATGAATAGCGCACACGTGGCCAGAGTAGACGTTGAGCTAAATAACACAATGAGGATTATCACGGGCTGTATCATGCCAACTCCCACTAACTGGTTACCGGTCCTCAGCAATGTCGTACCACCGGACATCCGCAGATATAAACACCTAGCACGGGAATTCACTAAAATGTCTGGTAACTCCCTACTGCCCATCCATGAAGACCTTGATAGCCTCAAAAACACCCGTCTCAAGTCCCGAAACCCACCAGCTAAAACCTTCCACATATATAGCCCGTCATGGAAAGATAGCCAAGCGTGGTTGGAAAGATGGGATGCTCAGCAACACCAATTAAACTGCACCATCTTTCAATTTCGCACAGAGGAACGGCCCAAGGGATTCAGTGAGAGCAGACAAATATGGTGCAAACTAAACCGCCTGAGGACTGGGTTCGGTAACTGCGCGCATCTTTGGCACAAGTGGGGATGGAGCGAGTCGGCGGCATGCGAGTGTGGAGACCCTGCACAGACTATACACCACATAGTGTTCGAGTGTCCCATCACCAAGTACAACGGGCCCGCGGAAGATTTCAAAAACTTAACAAATAATGCGAGTTTTTATCTGCAGAACTGTAAATTTTAAATAGTGTTTAATTTAATGTAACTACATATAATAAGTTTTAACCAGTGTGTAAAAGCCATACGATAAATAAATAAATATTTTGGTACATTCGTTAGTGAAATATCGTTATAAAATAAGGGTTATTCCACTAGTTAGAGTTACCACTAAGTTGTTACCAGTGGTAACTACAATGTTATTTTCCCAGCTTTTACTCCTAGTAACTACTGGGAATACCACTAACTTTAACAATTTTTTTGTGGCAATTACTGGAAACATATAGGCAATTACTGGAAAGATTATATCATAAGATTCATAAGTTTTGTTTTATTTTATACACATGTAAAGCCTGACCAGAAATATATGACTACGCGCCATGTAGCGGAATTTCATTAAAACTATTTTCTTCATAGTCATCATACTATACTGAACTGTCACTCCATACATCAGAATAACAGCGCACTCTTGACAATAGTTATATATTTTTGGTCAGGCTTTAGTTTCTTAATCATACTTACCATATCCAACGCGATCAATGTTATTTTCACGAAATCTAATGGCAACAGCTGAGACTGTTTCCTCACCTTTAATTGATTGGCCTCAGTGGCCACTGCGTAAGAGTCGTTAGAGGTGCACATTGAATTAGAGCACACAAATATTATTTCAGTAGTTGCCTAATAGCAAGGACGATATATACCGGGACTGACAAAGCCCATACAAAAAAGTTTACCCCTGAAATGTCCCATACATTTCCGAGCGATTATTTCCGAAAAAATTAACAATATCAAAAAATGTTAGTAGTAAACCCCTATTCATTTTTTAATACCTATCTAACAATAGGTATATCACGTCAGGGTTGAAATAAAAAAAATCTCTCCCCACTTTACGTGTAGGGGCACCCTAATAAAATATTTTTTTCCACTTTTTATTTTTGCACTTTGTTGGCGTGATTGATATACATATTGACACCAAATTTCAGCTTTCTAGTGCTAACGGTCACTGAGATTATCCGCGGACGGACGGACGGACAGACAGACATGGCGATAAGGGTTCCTAGTTGACTACGGAACCCTAGAAAAGATATTTGTAGGCATCATCAGTGTAGTTATGATACTATTTAATAGGTGGCGCTAAAAAATTCAGGTAAGATTCTTAGTATGAACATTATCAATCCTATATGAATCATCCTTGCTAATAGTAATTATGACGTTTTCAGAATAAAGGTCCCTGTCCATAGTACTTAATTAGTTCCAGTTCTACTAGGGCTTGCAATCCGGATATTCATTTTATCCGGATATCCGCCAATTTTAAAATCCGGATTTTTTGTAAGTTGAAATTCGGATTTTTTGTAAGTTGAAATTCGGATAAAACGAATAATTCGAATATTGTTTAAGACAAAAATACCATTGCATTATTTAAGAAAATCATGTGAAAAACGTTGAATTTTAAGATAAAGAGCGCGAGTACTTGCGCCGCCGGCGTACGCGTCTGTGTGCGTGCGCCACGCGCACACACAACTATACAGGGCCTCTCTGTGGGTTCCGCCCCCGTCAGCGCGACGGCGATAAAGACCTAAAAATCTGAATTCGTGCCTCCTGTATAGTCTTAATCCTTTAATGATTCCGTTAACGTGAAACTTTAAGTAGACAGGCTTTATGAAGACAATTGGCCGGTGAGCCCTACAATTTTAAAATTTGCCGCCCTTTTTAGTGACAAAATTTGCTTGGCCGTCTATTGTTTACTAGGGAACCCTAAAAACGATACGTATATTTATACCTAGTTCATATAAAAGTGTGTCATTCCTGTCCTGATGAGTGATGAAATGAAACACATCTCTAATATTGACATCGAAGAAGAAAGACTTACAAAATGAAACCTTTAAAAACATACACAAGCTCTGAAAGAAGAAAGAAAGAAAATCAAGAGAGCCTTTACCAGTTGGTATGGTGACAATAAAATAAATGTGTAGTCCTCCAAGGTTGTATATGTACCTACACTTATTCGCTAGTTACGCTATAAGCATACACAAATTACGTACAACGTACACATAGTTTGGGACTGTTATGTTTATCAGGTTAACATTGACAAGTTATTTATTTAATATTAATGTAAAATTATCCAAACCTAGCTCAATAGCTCAAAGTAAAAAATAACAAACTTATGTTTATGTCACAGTTTTCCATTAAACATTTTGATTTTTTTGTAGCCTCGTCATACATATACATGGTGTATATTCTATGCTGTTTCTTCCTTCCCATCTTAATGTTATTATGTTCACGTTATCACTTTCAATAGTTTCAATAGTTTCATACACTATCACTTAGTGGGGACGTTTATCGACAAAAAGAGGCCAAACCTTTTTTTCTTGACCAAAGCATGAAACTTGGCACAGTTGTTCCTTATATCAAAATAAGCCGATTAAGATCGGGAGCCTTCAGGAGCCTCCCCCCTGGGGCTCGGGAGGGGGTCAAAGTACCGCTTCACCCGGCTTGCTTTGAAAAATTCTAACATACCCCGTTTAGTTCATAGGTCATGTTTGGTATCGTTTTCGAGTAAATCAATAACGTAGAATTCATTTTTGGTACTAAAATTATAATTTAATGGTAAATAAAATAAAAAAAATGAAAAGTTTGAAATTTTCATCTATGATTTACAAATTCAAGTCATCATAAATGTCAAACTGTTTGCTTTTTCTACAAATAAAAAATATGATATGAAAGCCTATTTAATATAGATTATGAAAAATATAACTTTTACCCACCTTTACTAACGTTAAGTTTCATAAAAAAAACTTTAAGCCGCGCGGCGTCGGGACGCCGCGAGCGTAATTTTAAATGCCTTTATTTTAAAAAACTCTATTAGAACCCGTTTAGCTATTAGGTCATGTTTAGTATCGTTTTCGAGTAAATAAATAACGTAGAATTTAGTTTTGGTACTAAAATGACCATTTAATGTTATATGAAATTAAATTTTTTTTTTTTTAATTTTCTTCTGTGAGTTACAAATTCAAGTCACCATAAATGTCAAACGGTTTGCTTTTTCTATAAATATAAAAATATGATATTAAAGCCTATTCACAAAGGATAGTACGCGTTCACCTACGCGAGCTTAGACTGTGTGCGGGGAACGCGCCTCTTTCATATATTTGATCTCCAGTGTCAGAGGTGTGTTAATGCATAAATAGAAAAAGATTCATTATTATGGACTCCGGTGTCGACAACGGCAACACTCGGGTCGGACCACACACTCTAAAGACCGACTGTACCTGTTATTTATTCATTGTAGTGAATCCTGTAGGCCTAGCACATGATGGCCGCGGGAGTATGTCGCCGCGAGATAGACTACCCGTCCTTATGTCATTAATACAGTTAGAAGAAGACGTGGCATCTATCTCGCGGCGACATACTCCCGCGGCCATCATGTGCTAGACCTACTGAAAGAAATTTATATAATAGTATTTTATACAATCGTGATATAATACAAAACTTTTCAGTCGAGTACCATGTGTAGTACGGTACGAGAGTGAAAAGTTTAATTATATCACTATTGTATACAATACTTTTTCTACGAGTCATCATCTTCATCATCAATGGACGGAAATATCATCATTCATGTAAGTTAAAATTAATGTCAATAGAGTCTTTCACCGCTGTATCAACATCGAATTACCTAGCAACCAATTGTTTGTAATAACCGTCTCTGATTGGCCGACAACGCGACAGATAAAAAAAATGTGTTTCAGATGCAGGAAAATTTGCCAGGTACTGCAAATTAGTATAGAAATTGTATGAAGTTCTATTTTTGAAATTATTATAGTTAACTAAAGTCAATTATAATGAGCTTATTATAATTGAGTCGGAACTGCCATAGAGTATCCAACACTGAAAAGTTAGCACTTAAAGTTTAGTTTGTGGTGTCCTAATTGACAGATTACTCATACTATACATTCCCTTCACAGAGACATAGCTGGGTACATATGCAACTGCATAAAGAGGGCTCTACCCTCTTTTTGCAGTGCCATCGGTTTTTGCAACCTGATTTACATTAACATCTTGTAACTTCTAAGCATATACTGGCCACTTCAGTGTTGTCTGACCAGTGTGGTACCCATTCGTCTCCTTCTTCCTTCCATCCCCAAGAAGACGGACTTGGTAAATTTTGGTGTGGCACCAACGCCTGACTCCAAACAAGAACGCCCTGAGTCCCATTTCTCAAAACTGAAAGTTACAAGTTACAAGCGGAAGTCTCTTTCCAACTTGTCATATTAGACATTGAAAACCACTTGTAAATTGTAACTTGTAGCTTCGAGAAATGGGCCCCTGGTACACTGTGCGCAGTATATGCTGATAGGCAGCCTCTGAAGGAGGTATGTTCTCCAATTGTCGATCTTTTATGGTACCTAAAGACTACTCATTCACCGTTGCGCAACGACTTGGTCTGAAATAATATGTGCATTATCATTTTAGATTCTACAACTATCAAATTACAACTTTTTGGTGGATCACGTAACCTTCAGTATTACCCACTTACGTTACGTATCATACAAAATTATGGCACGTATTTAACCGGGCGACTGAATAACCATAGAAATGGGTATCAAAAATAATAGTTTGGCGACTAAAATGGGGCCTCAAAAATAACTTCCCGTTTAATATTATAGTTGCCCGGTTAATTATATGCCCAAAATTATTACAAACTTTAGTAGAATCTGATTTGCCTCTGATATTGCTCCATCTTGTAATAGTTTGACACCTTGGGTGGCCTGGCTAAGCTACAAAGCCCAAAAAAAAGTTTCTAGATTAGACATAGTATGGGATAGGTACGATAAACGCAGCTTGAAACGATCAACAAGGGAGAAACATGGCCACCCAAGGCTTCAAACTATTACGAGATGGATCAATATCATAGATAGGCTAATCAGATTCTACTAAATTTTGTAATTATTTTGTATGATAGGTAAGTGTGTAATAGTGAAGGTTAGGTACGTGATCCACCAAAATGTTGTAATTTGATAGTTGCAGAATCTGTTTAAATAAAATGACAATGCACATATTAAGAGTTTTGAATGATTCACGGTTATTTTCATTAGACTTATATTGACCGGGATATAGACCGTTTCCCGTTTCATTCGTTCGTTTCGTTTTCCGTGATCATGATGCATGCAACTGCGTCGAAATATCGGGAGCTCGACAAAAATCAAAAAGGTAATCACGGTCTATATCCCGGTCAATATAAGTCTAATGCACATATTGTTTCAGATCAAGGGTCCTTACGCAACAGTGAATGAGTGCCGGAAGAACCTCTTTACTAGAAAAGATCGACACTTGGAGAACATACCTCCTTCCGAGGCTGCCTTACTTCATCATATACTGCCATTTGTCTAAGACTGGGGCTAAAGACATGCCAACCACACCCTTGTTGCCGACGCATTAGGACACCACGGACTCCACTGCCAGTCTAGTGCTGGCCGAATTTTGTGACACGCTGCACTTAACGATTTAATCCGCAAGGCTCTCGGCACATCGAACATACCGACAACCCTCGAACCTGTCGGCTTGTCAGCAGCAGACGGTAAGCGGCCTGATGGTTGCTCGCTTTTGCCTTGGTTTCTGGGACGACCCTTGGCGTGGGGCGTGACCTGTGTGGATACCTTGGCTCCGTCCAACGTCTAACGCTCGGCCCAGAAACCAGGGACTGCTGCTGCAAAACGCCCAGTTTAAACGCGCAAATATGCATTTTTAAAAAACAACTACATATTTGCGGCAATTGCATTTGAAAAATTTGGACCATGGTCATCAGACACCAAGCAGTTCGTGAAGAAAGTTTCCACCAAACTTGTCTTGGTGTTTGGTGACATACGCATAGGCTTTTACATCATATTTTTTAAAGAAAAAGCAAACAGTTGACATTTTTGTTGACTTGAGTTTGCAAATCATAAATGAATTTTTTTTTTTAATTTATTTACCATTAAATTATAATTATAGTACCAAAAATAAATTCTTTGTTATTAATTTACTCGAAAACTATATCAAACATGACCTAATAGCTAAACGGGGTCTAATAGAGTTTTTAAAATAGAGGCATTTTAAAATTACGCTCGCGGCGTCCCGACGCCGCGCGTCTTAAAGTAATTTTTTTGTGGAACTTAACGTTTGTAAATGTGGATAAAAGTTATATTTTTTATAATCTATATTAAATAAGCTTTCTTATCATATTTTTTATTTATAGAAAAAGCAAACAGTTTGTCATTTATGATGACTTGAATTTGTAAATCATGGATGAAAATTTCATTTTTTTTATTTTATTTTATTTACCATTAAATTATAATTTTAGTACTAAAAACGAATTCTACGTTATTGATTTACTCGAAAACGATACCAAACATGACCTATTAACTAAACGGGGTAAGTTAGAATTTTTCAAACCAAGCCGGGTGAAGCGGTACTTTGACCCCCCCTCCCGGGCCCCAGGGGGGAGGCTCTCGAAGGCTCCCGATCTTAATCGGCTTATTTTGATATAAGGAACAACTGTGCCAAGTTTCATGCTTTGGTCAAAAAATTTTAGGTTTTGCAATAAACTCCCCAACTACACTGCACGTTCACTGTTTATACGCCGAAAGTTGCAACTCAAGTAAATGAAGTAAACAAAACAAACAACCTACCTTCACCTTCATTGCCGGCCGCGGCCGGCCGGCTAACCGAAACAGAAATATAAATGAACTTCGTGTGAAAAAGAGACAGCGAAAGGCGGCTCGTGCGTCGGCGAAAACGCTCGGCTCCGGCGCTCGCTACAGTCGCTATACCTACTCCCGCGCGGCTCGGAACGAAATAATATTGGTTTTAGGAACGCTAAAATTCTGTTCGTTCATTTAAACGTTACTGTAAGGAACCGTTCTTTGAGGGAACGAAATAAGAACCGAAACCGAAATTATTTTGTTCCCACTGAACAAAATTTATAATGAACCGTTCTTTTAGGGAACGATATAAGAACCGTAACCGAAATTATTTTGTTCCCATTGAACAAAATTTATTGGTAACGGTTTAAGAACGATATCAAATGGTATTTGGGAACGGGTTCCGATCCCTGGCTGAGTGGCCTAATAGTACGGTACGAGAGTGAAAAGCTTAATTATATCACTATTGTATACAATACTTTTTCTACGAGTCATCATCTTCATCATCAATTGACGGAAATATCATCATTCATGCAAGTTAAAATTAATGTTAATAGCGTCGTTCACCGTTGTATCAACATCTAATTACCTAGCAACCAATTGTTTGTAATAACCGTCTCTGATTGGCAGATAACGCGACAGATAAAAAAAATGTGTTTCAGATGCCGACACATTTGCCAGGTATCGCAAATTAGTATAGATATTGTATGAAGTTCTATTTTTGAAATTATTACAGTTAACTAAAAGTCAACTATAATGAGATTATTATAGTTGAGTCGGAACTGCCATAGAGTATCCAACACTGAAAAGTTAGCACTTATAAGTGTGTTTAGTCTGTGGTGTCCTAATTGACAGAATACAGTCGACGAGTAGAAATTTTTTTCTTATTAGCTGGGGATTCTTAACTAAGTATGTACAGCATGTAAATGTTATATAACAATACACCATGAATAGGTGGTTAAAAATTAAGGTTTTCTTTTGTGCAATAAAGGTTAAATTAAATAAAGGTGAGCAAAGGTCGGCCGTCGTTTTCTGTACTCAATCCTGTCATTTTCGTTAAGACAGTATACGTGTGGTGACGGGTTAAGAATTTCACCACCCCCTTTCTTCCCGTGGGTGTCGTAGAAGGCGACTATGGGATATGGGTTAAATTGTGGCGTAGGCGAGAGGCTGGCAACCTGTCACTGCAATGTCACAGTTTCGTTTTCTTTCAACCCCTTATTTGCCAAGAGTGGCACTGAAGCTTTAGTAGTTTCTTGTGTTCTGCCTACCCCTTTATGGGATACAGGCGTGATAGTATGTATGTATGTATGTAGTAAAAGATACCTTACAAGTCGTCCCGCCATCTATTTTCGTTCTAAGGTAACTTTTGATTGCATGCAAATGCCTCAATTCCTTTATTACAGACATCTCCACCACTGTCACTTCTCTGTGCCGTGCCGTAAGGGGACGATATAGGGGATTTTACCCGACTGTGAGGAAGAGACAAAACGACAAAACAATGTATTCCTTTTAGTTTCCTTTTGTTTAAAAAAGTTTAAAAAACACATGAAAAATAAACTAAGTAACACGCGAATATGTAAACCTAAGAAACCTATATTTCCTATTAGTAGACAATCTCTATACTATATGATAAGTATAGTGATAAGTTTGACGTGTCTGTCTGTCTGTCTGTCTGTTTGTCTGTCTGTCTGTCTGTGTGTGTGTGTGTCTGTCTGTTGCATCGTAGCTCCCGAACGGACTAACCGATTTAGATTTAGTTTTTTTGTCTGAAAGCTGAGTTAGTCGGGAATGTTCTTAGCCATGTTTCATGAAAATCGGTATACTATGTCGCGGGCAGGGGTTTTTTTCAAAATTTTAATTTTGTGGTTAGGTTATGTTTGTTGTTCATCCGTTCGGGAGCTACGATGCCACAGACAGACACACACACACACACACACACAGACAGACAGACAGACACGTCAAACTTATAACACCCCGTCGTTTTTGCGTCGGGGTTTAAAAACGATATTTCCTTAACCCTACCGCTTTACCAATTTTCCACGGGACTCATACTCACCACTCCCCAGACATTATGAGTTTAGGTATAACTGCTTACAGTCGACAGAGGGCGCCCCTAACGATCACTCAACGTAATAGAATAGGGATTAGGAGCGAGAGGGGATGCTGCGTTTAGTATGTGTTTAGTAATTGGGCGTGTTACTGGAAACATTAAAAATGCTTGAAATGTAAGTCCGTTTCCACATTATCCGATCCGACATCGGATGTCGAAAGGATCTCAATCGAAAAAAATCCAAAATGGCGCATGTAATGTATTGTATGGGATATCGGTCCGACATCCGATATCGGATCGGATAATGTGAAAAACGCACTAACTATGGCGACTTTGTGAATACAAAAAGGTGACGTAAAAATGATGTGCGAGGAATTGACTTTTCATAGACTTTTTTTACAGAAAATTTTAGAAGTTAATAGTATAACTTCTTACAGCATATAATAATTCTACAGAAACCGTCCTTAATGATCACTAAACGTAATAGAATAGGGAATACGAGCGGGAGCTGTGTTTAGTAGCGGTTAGACGTTAGACTGTGTTTAGTACTTGGGCGAGTCACTGGGACTTTTAGATACAAGTTCAGTTTTAGTAGGTGTTTAGTACTTAGACGAGTAACCAGAAAGTAACAAGGATGATTTATATTATAGGATATTCATACCAAGAATCTCTTGTATTGGCCTAGCGACCTAATATGAGTACTGCCAAGACCACTCTTTAATTGCCGTTCTGTTTCGCAAAGAATTTTTATTTTTTAACTCAAGACAATGCCGACTATAATATTTGTCGGGGTTACGATTCACCTTATGGCAAGTGTTCCAGTAACTTAGTAAGTCGACTCGCCCCCTCAACGCTCCTCCAAATAACTGCATTGGGCCGTGTATCACTGCTTATCAGAAACAGCTTTGCAATACAAAAGTGTATAATGTATAATGTGTATACTTTACTATGTAGGTATGCTTCGCTCTTTCGTTTGAAGATATTCTGAATTTAAACATGTGATTCAACTATCTCCACTAAAAAACACGTCAATTCGTTGCTCCGTTTTGCCGTGAAAGACGGGCAAACAAACAGACACAGTACACACTTTCTCATTCATAATATTATATAGTAATAGTAATTTGGTAATAGTAAAATAGTAAATAGTAATAAGTACTTATTATAGTATTGAATACGAGTGTACGTAAAATGAATGTAAGTAAGTACGAATTATGTTAATAAGTAGGCACTTACCTAACATAATCTTTATTAGGTATTTTCATGTATATATGGAATAAGCAGCATTAATATTCTTCGAAGTAAAATTATGAATTTTAAAAGATATTGTTACCTTTGCAGTCATTGTATAAAATGTCATAATAAGACACAAGCTTATTTTGTCATTTCCATTAGAATTTTGATACCAGTAGCGCCATCTATGAATAACTTAATTAATTATTTCTACCACAGGCTCTTGACTGGCCTCCTTGGTGTGTTTCTCTAAAAGTTGTCCAAATTAGCGCTAGATGGCAGTGCCTGTTCTAAAATAAATAGTTGTTCTATGTTTGATGTTCTATAAATTTTATGACCAGAAATTTGTTTTGAAATAAAACACCTACCATTATTTTATTTAGTATGATTTCAAGTTTATTACAAAAAACGTGTTTTTGGTGTCCTCGAACTCCAGGGGGAAAATTAAGAAAAACGGCCCTTTTGACATTTTCGATATACTAGAGGTGTGACCTATTTTCGGCTTTTACTATCGATAAAATATAATACGGACTATTAAAATGATTTAATCACGAGTTAAAAACATTTCTAACTTACGTATGCAGTATTTAATATTCGAAAACATATTTCTTTTAACTTATAAATTTTATTTTTGTTTGTATAAAAATTGTATCATTTAATTATGAGTTGCAAATTTCGTATTATCAGTAGGTTAAGGTTCAACTGATGAATCACAGTGTATTGATCATAGTTTTAAAGCAACAATATGGTCAATTTAACACTATTTGCTATATTAATTACGAGTCAGCAGCGTTTAGTTAGCATCCTTCCTATCGTTGTTTTGAAAGGTTTTCATATGATATCGAAATAAAAATATGTAATATCCAGCTATCTGTGCTATTTGTTTCTATTCATTTAACTTCGTTTTTCGGATAGGTACAAGAGAATAGACAGTACTTGCATCATTAACATTTTTTTTATCCAGATAATTATTCTAAATAGAACGAAAGTAACGAAACATACTTTACCATGTAAAATCATGAACGGAGCGAAATTTTAGTACATGGATTTAGACTTATTCTTGAAATAGTGATTTTAAAATGAGCAATGAAAAAGTACCCGATTTTGTAGTAGAATTAAAAAATTCTACTATACCATGTTACTAATAACGACTTTATTAATAAACGTTATCTTTTTCACGTCATCGTCGAATCATCGAACGTTCCTAATAAATAATGAAATGCATTAGTCATAGTGTAACTTAATTATAGACTGTATTGGTAAACGTTGTTATCAGTGGGTCTCGCCATTCTGACACATTGTATGAGGCGTTTACTGTTTTCGCGGTTTCACTATTGTGGTATGGTTATGAATGGGCAATTTTTTAAGCTTTATTTTTGCAATTGGGAAAATCCTGGTCTAATAGCCTTAGACCATTCAGACGGGAGTCACCTTCAAAGGCTTATCGATTAAAAAAAAGATCAGTCGCGGCAGTAATATGGTAAATTTTGCTTATCAACGTCACAAGTCTCACAGTGGTAAATCGGTGTCCATTTTACACAATATGTGACGCTTTTAAGGAAAATGTAACTGTCGCTTTCTATAACAAAGATTTTTTTAAACGAATTACCTGTCAGGGATCTTAAGCTTAAGCGTGTTATGTAGAGTTTTAAAAATCTCTAGAATTAGCATTAAAAAAATGTCATTCAGCAATGCGTCATGCCAAAATCACGTAATGCTGATCTAAAGTGTTTCACACTAACTTCATTGTTTTAGAATGCTTACTGGACAAAACCGCTACCTCTCATACAAATAACTATGCAAATGCGTGGTTTTAAATAAAATTCGTAGAATTATGATTCTCATGTTAGTAGAAACAGCTACTTGTCATACTATTGTTTTTTATTAACAACAGTGTCTAATATGTATGAAAAAGCGCTGGTGGCCCAGCGGTAAGAGCGTGCGACTTTCAATGCGGAGATCGCGGGTTTGAACCCCGGCTAGCACCAATGAGTTTTTCGGAATTTATGTGCGAAATATCATTTGATATTTGTCAGTCGCTTTTCGGCGAAGGAAAACATCGTGAGGAAACCGGACTAATTCCAATAAGGTCTAGTTTTCCCTTCGGGCTGGAAGGTCAGATGGCAATCGCTTTCGTAAAAACTAGTGCCTATGCCAAATCTTGGGATTAGTTGTCAAAGCGGACCCCAGGCTCCCATGAGCCGTGGAAAAAGCCGGAATAACGCAAGGAAGATGATGAGTGTTTAATATGTATGGAATGAAACATAGAAATGCGTAAGAAGTGTAAGAACATCAAATAATTTAAGCTACGCAGGAAGCAAAAAAAAAATAACTCAAGTTTATGTTGGAATTGAAAATAAAATATATCCCAAACTATTCCACGTATTTCTAAACTAATAGTACAATTCAAAAGCCTATTTCATATATTGAAAAACTAGCAGAAAGATGGCATCTCTTTGTGGTATCTTACATCTTTAAGTCACCATTGTCCATCTACTCAGCTTCCATAATATCATATTCATTATTTGATATGTAATTTAAAACAATCTACCGACTGAATTACCATAAGTTAATGCTCACGTCAAAATATATTTCTACAAATATAGATTTGCAGTTCTACAGCGTTGCTGCCATGTAAATTTGGACATTATTTTGTTACACAGTATACTTAGTTTCAGATTTTTTCATCTGATCGGTTAAAACTGTACAGGGTGCGTAGCCGAATGGCACTAACGCTCACGAAACGCTCACGAAACGAAACGCTAGTAGATATCTATCCCTGTCGCTCTTGCGTATTGGCGCGACAGAGCCGGACTACGTTTCGTTTTCGTTTGGCGTCGGAGAAATGCCATTCGGCTACGGGGCCTGGTTGGACAACTAGCGTATTGAATTGAAACCAGATATGCAAACAGCTGGTGAAGGATGGTTAGCTGATGGAAATTTCTACCAAGCGCATAATATGATAACCTTTGGTTACTTTCTCATAAACAATAATAGATAGGTATCTTGAAAATATCTCACTAAAATGTGTTCTTAAATTTTCATTTTTTACTGAATGAATGAAAATTTGATATATTTTTGACTGAACGATTGTGGATTTATATTATTTATAATTTTTTTTAATTTTTAAAGCTCAAAGATGATGTGATGTGTTAAGGTCGTCCATATGCTACAACTACTGCTTTCCATCAGGTGAACCGTATTCTATTTGTCACTGACCTAGTATTATAAATATATAACTTTTTTTTTTAAATAACCATCAGTTTTAAGATAAATGGTGGCCAAAGTGTCTTACATAAACAGCAGCGATATCATAAAAGTTTTTTAAAGTTGCCAAACAGGCTATCACGCATCTATCAATGTCATTTCACCGGAACAATATTAATTACTCATGCGAAAAGAAAGTATATCCATTACGCTTATCATACAACCATATTAGTGTCGTTCCATGTCTAAGGAATCCTTAAGATCCTTATGCTTTATACGAAATAAGGGCTATTGAATTCCAATTTCTTCCGGATTTTGACTTTGTCAGTGTCAGTATCACTAGACCTAAAGGGTCCCAACCTCAGCCACATCTGTGTCTGTCTAATGATCTGAAAAACTACTGCACGGATTTTCATACGGTTTTCATCTGTGAATAATTTAGGTAATTTGTGAAGTATTTCTGTAAATTGATAATTGATAAACAAGTCCATAAATGTCACGCTGATCTTTAGTAAAATACATTGCCAATGCCGATTGCCATACTTATAACAAAACAATGTAACAAACAAAACAAAATATTATAAAATTGCGTTTTTAATATACGTTTACAAGAAAGACCTCGATAGCATATGTCTTTTAAGGATAAGTTGTCTTGCTATAACTATTTTTATGCTTTACTCAAGGATCCTTTAACCAAGGCAAGCCACTTAATACTCTTTAACCGGACTCGTGCTTATTCTGCGCACGAGTTTAACCGTTACGCGTTATATAACGTAAATGAACAGTTATAAATCAGTGATTTATTGAATAATAATGGTGGGGACCGGTATGGACTGCTTCGAGGTCGAACCGTTCAAATCATGCGTATTTCCCTTCCCTGTCATACATTACTACTATTACTAGCCTTCCGTTTTATTCTATGGTCTGCTGAATGCTCTCTATAATATTGGACATTTTAGTAATTGTTGTTTAAACTGTAGGTAATTTTAATGCATTGTAATTTTAAATTGTACTTTAAGTGTGCTCAGCACAGCACTGACCCAGGCTCAGAATTTTTTTTTATTTTTTATTTAGTAATGTGACAGACAGACAGACGGACAAATCGGCACCATAAGGGTTCCTTTTGTACCTTTTATGGTACGGACCGGAACCCTAAAAAATTGCATTTTTACTTGATAGCAAAAACAAGAACATAATTTCTTTACTTCCAAATAATTTACGTAGCTAAAACTTTATTTTTAATAAAATTAATAAGAAAATAATAATAGCAAGCGTGATGGGCACTGTATCGTACCTAACTGCCAGAAGCAGCGCAGATGTGTGTTCTACAGTAGCAGTTAATGAATATTTTATATTTATGATTAAATTTCCTTTCATACTTTCTATGTATTATGATTTATCGAATCCCAGAAAAATTTAATAATAACTCCATCACAATAGGCCACCGGCTATTGTCCGTCTATCATTGTAGAGCTAATCTTAATCGCCTAGACCTGCTAGGGAGGCGGCCTTGAGCTTTGCAAGCCTATCGATTTGCTAACTGCAATTATTGGCCGTGAATTTTATTGAGATGAAAGTGTTCTGTAGAAAGGTTACCAGGTCATTTTGTTAACAATAACTCCTTATCGGCCAAACACATATTGTCAATAAAATCACCTCTTTATGGTTTTTGTTTTTGTATATGAATAGTTTTGCCAAAAACGCTGTAAAGGGTACGAAACGCCGGGATATAATGCAAATTTATTCGATATAATCAATTTACATAATTTTATTTCATAGGTAATAATCGCGCTAATCGAAGACAATATTATCATATTTTTGTGTATTTTATTTTTCATATGCAGATTTTTTTATTTAAAAGACGATGAGTCGAATGATGCTCGTTTATATTTTGCCCCTTGCAGAGTTGAGCTGTACTTTTTGTCATGTACTTTTGTTTTCAAATTACTAACGGATAAACAGGAAAGTGACAATAGACTGTATAGTATACTAGGTAATCTTTTAGTATGCAATCTTTTAGTATAAACCTAGACAGTTGGGAGACACGCGCTAGCATGAGACCTGAATGGCGCCGGGACTTATCCGACGGGGTGATGGAGCACGACAAAGCCTGGCTCGACAACCTTAAGCAGAAAAGGCTCCGTTCCAGGGCTCCTCCTCCTCTTGACTCGCGTTTCACCTGTGACAGATGTGGCAAAAGGTGTCGGGCTGCCATCGGACTACTAAGCCACCAAAGACGATGTACCGGCACCACACAATAAAATCACTGCAACAATCATCTGCTAAGATGTCGTGGCCAATGATGATGATACTAGGTATATTCGTCCACAATTTTAATGCAAACTTGCCAAATTTAATTGGTCATGACGACTTAGCAAGAACAATGCGATGACGTGTGTCCTGTGATATGAATCGAAAAATAAGGGTCAGGTCAAGTACAAACACATTGGCATTGTATATGTATTCGCGATTCAGCTTGAGTTTATCGTGATTTGCATCATAAATTACACATTAGATATAAATGACACAGTTAAAAAAAGAGGTTTGTTTATTGATAGGTACCTACTGAATTCAGTATTAATATTTTTAGTAACGCATAATGTCGAATAAATTAATACTTCTATAAAATCTTTTGGTGGTCTTTTTCACTGTACTTTATTAGTATTCAATATAACACTCAGGTTAAAACGACAAATTGGATATGCATTTTGTTAAGACTGATGTTGGACGATGATTTCGTATTCATTTGCTACTCCCACATAGACGGGATAATAAAAACTGTCGCAATAAACAGTGACTCTAGACTGTCTCCCACGCAAGGATAGAACCACATATTTATATATGCGGACTTCTAGCATATCAACTTTTTCTGCAAATGTATTCATTGTAGTTAATTATTTGGTATGTATAGTATTTTCATTTCTTCTTTACGATCTCTTTGTAACATAATGTTGAACTGGTTCTTTGAGTTTTATCTGGATTGTTACCATGAAGATATATGGTTCATGATTAATACGACTGAGACCAAAGTGAGTTAAGTAATTATTTTTTTGTACAAGTAATAATCTCTTTAGCGTTACTTTGTAATATAAATTGATACATTGTTTTTTTCTGTCTATCTTTGGATGACGACATTGTATCAGGCTGGTTTAAGCTAGCTCCCATTAAGGTAAATAATGCACTTATTTTTAGCATACAACTCGACACAATGTTTTAATGGGCGCGTAAAATGTTTAATTGGTCTAACTAATCTAAATAACTAGCTGGAATTAAACAATTGGGCAATTAAGGCCGTCCTCGACATTTAGTGTAACAAGAAAAATATTCATCTTATTCGCCAATATAAATCGCTATTGAGTTTTAGAATTTAAACTGTAACTGCTCGAACAGAACATAGAGTTCAATTTTTTTCATAAAGTATCTTCAATAAAGGGTTTGCTATCGATAAAAACATAAACAACATAGGTTTAATAAGCCTTACATTTTTTTTTCTTATGAGTTTTAACATTGGAATAGTTTGGCCGGCCACTCGTCCTAATCGCTTATACTATAAATTGTAACAATACCGACACATTTTCATTTACCATATTGTTTAATAGGCACAGAATATGCAAAGTAGAACATACAATGGTGAGAAATTTATGATTCAGAAGATGATGGCGAGGCACGAGGCAAGAAACATTTTTATGGCAGTCATAAATATGAAAAGAAAAAAGTCTCAAAATTCAACTTCTTTACAGACGTAACAGCCATTTCTGTCCACGGCACGTAATCCCACGCGTGTTAAGAACCAGGATAACAAGAACATAAATAGGCTGCAGGGTGAATGAGCGGACCTTGTTTAATTCTGTAATTCGCTCATAAAAATAATAAGTCAAAGGACTTGGGACGAGGGATTAATGGTCGCACGTGCGAGGAAGATTATGTTTACGTTGTTTCGAATGTATATTTATTATTTGGCGTTAATAATGAGTTAATGAGCAAATGTGTACCTAATTATGATTTGCATTATGTTGTCTAAGAACAAATTAAATTACTTTCATAGAAAATATTTTAACTTGTTATTTTTAAGTAGTAACACTACTATTATGTTCTAAACATTAAATTAGAGATTAATTTCCGTAAAAAATCCACTCCTCCGTCGTTTATACTTTTATTATAACTTTGAGGGTTGACCCTAGTCTTATTTTTAAATTTTAAAAGGATCTCATGGTAAAATACCTTCTATCCATTTCATCCATCCTTAGTCCAGTAATTCCAACATTCGATACTTAGTGAACTTCAATACCCGTTTCCTCCATTATATTTCATCCCAACGCCATTTAAGTAGTTCGCTGACCAGTTTGAAAAGCCTTTACCAGGGTTGAAGCGAATTTAATGAAATACATTTCCATTGTAAGGCCGTAATCGGATTGCCTTGACTACTCAGACTTCGCACAACCCGAACTGACACGGATTTCTAAATATGGAGAAGTTTTGTAAGACCAAGTTTTTGTATAGGCACGGTTTGTTTCCGATCCTTGACTCTTTTTTGTTTGTTTATGTGCTTTTCAATAGCAGCCTCGCAAACTTTTTGAAAGGATATTTGAAAGGACAGGAAACATATTTGCTGAGTGAATTTTATTCATGTAATTTTAGCTGTAAGTAGTTGGCATATTTGATTACAGTATTACGCTCTGTTTGAGCAAGATGGAATGTCTCGCACTTAAGAGTAAGTGATGTCCATTATTTGCACTGGTTTTGCGTGGGAATGGCCTAGTTACTCTCACCAATGAGAGCCATATGCCATGAAGTGGGACGCTTAGTCTCTCGTGATTAATTTCGCTTTTCATATCGTTACAAAACAGTTTGTCGACCTCAGCTAAGCGTATCGGTCGTTTTACTTCCAAAGGTCTAATTAAGTCTGATACTTATTGTCAAGTCTGAGCAATTAAATCACTTTACAAGTCGCGACATCGTCCCACACGTTCGTCTTGTCGTTATAGGCCAGTCGTTGGGTGTCGTTCATTGGAAATAGTTTAAATTTAGAATTCCCGTCAGCCATACTTGGACCAAATGCTTTCAGTGCGTTTTCGGTGCGGTCTTTAACAGCAGTGTTTTGTTTTTTGGTGTTCGCTGTTTTATACTGTTTGTGGACATTCTTTTTGTGATGTACGTATAAAGAGTGATTGGAATGTGGCTATATTGTGCCTGAAATAATAGATACTATCTTTAAATCGGTTTCTACTATTGTTTCTGTTGATGGAAGGACCGTTTTATTATTGTGAATTATTTTATTTCCTAAAACATGCATTGGCACTTAAAAAACAAGCTGTCTTGGGGTCTCGTTTAACTTTATTAGTATGTTTGGGTTTAATTAGATTATCTATTTCAAATTATTAAAACTTAAAAATAACCGTGTTTTTCGCAATTAGAGATTTACTACGTATTAAAGCAAGTAAAAAAGTAAAATAAGTAAATGTATTTATTAGAAAAACAAAGTTTTACATATACAATACAGCGACAATGTCCAGCAGAATTTTAACTAAGCTAGGCCCATATCATAGAAAAATATAAAAAATACAAAATCTATTTATGAATATATATTTAAGACAATTTTTCTACTATCAAATTACAATTGACTAGGAAAAATTAAACATTTAAAGACATACATTCGCCGTATTGAACAAAAAACATCAACAGGAAACAATTACTACTTCGTAAACAACGCTAGATTTCGGCGTATTGATGATTAAATTAGTTTTAACTACAAATGCTCCAATTGCATAATATCTATAACGTAAATGATAAAGTACTATGATAACATAATCAGCACCTATCGTGCTCATGCATGATTACTATGATTAATTTCTACAAAATTCTATGACGAGACTACGAAGGCTCGAGCACCACATATGAGGCAAGCGTCTAATGTAAACAATGAACATAACCCGCTGTGTGTGACTCACAAAGACGATGTTTCATTATCATATCACAAGCACAAGTTAACTTTAGTTGCACTCTGACACTCAACGCCGTTCTACGCTTTTACAATTTCTCTCATTACAGACCGACTATATCATCAACGTGAGACCGCGGTATTTTCCTCAACGGGAACAAAGAGTTTCGTCAATTAATTTAGTGTTCCGCCAGCCTGTTGATCGGGCCACGTGAATGCATACGTGATGCGAAGCGAGCGTTCGTTCGCGGTAAAAATCGAATGCAAAAATGATTAAAAGGAACGGTGATAATGTATTTGCGATCGCGAGCAACAGCCCGTGTGCGGTGCGGAGCGCTGTCTCGCTCTGTTCGGGAGGCGGCGCGGCCACGAGGATACCGCGCGCGACAGCGGCCAGGATGACGCCGTCCGACGCGCACCACACCAAGGAGGCGAATATCGTTGCTGCAACTTACGTTGAAAAGTGGAAAAACCGATATGAAGAAGCCGAAAGAAAACACAAATCCAGCCTACTTAAATCCGAAAAAGGTACGTTGTGTTTTAGCTTTTTTTTAACTTAAACAAGTACTGCGCATGCTCGGTTTTGACAGGTTTGCAAAAAGAAAACATGAGTGGAAATCCTATTCGCGTATTTGTCGGATTATGACAGTGAATCAGATGATAACCTGTTGCATATGAATTACGTATTCTTAAAGTTTTATAGCGCTGATACTTCGAGTCATGCCTTTCATTAATTCGTTTCTAACTGTAGACATTTGTATTGAATAGTTATAGATTGTCTTAATATTTATTGATCTGTCTTATACCTGTGTTCAAGAAACTGCGCACTACATAACAATGAATCACAACTTAAGCGAACCTTTCAAGCATAACCAAAACACAACTAAAATAAATCATGTTATTTTCATAAAGATCGATATTATCGACTTTACATGAGTAAATAGCGCAACTCTATTTGTTTTTTTTTAATTAAAAATTTGTTTGGGGTCATTGAAATTGAAATGTCAAAACAAAGTTTTTGTTTGACAACAAAGAGAAAACAACCTAGCTTAGTTTTGCGATTTAATTTACTTTGTAATTCAAAGTGAGCTTGTAATGCAAATTTATTTACATAATCAAACAAATTTTGCATAAAACAACATTGAAAGTGTACAATACGTGAGATGTGTTGATTTCGTCTTCGATATAGTTTAACCTCAAGACGAACAAGGTAATGATATTTTTATCACGTTTACCTTTGTATGGTCGTTTACAAGCAATTATAAGTTCCTTATCGAGCTTGTTTCTGTTCCTTACCGATTTTAAATCGTTTTATTTCTTTTTGACTTCCTTTTAACCCACTTGAAAGTCCAAGGCGGGTCATCGACTATACTGAGTATAGGTAGTTGATATTACATGTTGAAAGTGACTGTAAGCGCATGTTATTTATGACTAAACGCTTAGGTAATATTTCGCTAGTCTTCCTTAACTTCAGTGCATATTTTTGTTATTAATTCAAGTTTTACCTTTAAATCCGTTATTTATAGAATACAAACTTAATGCCTACTATAAAATGTAAGTGGAAGTATATAGTGGTTTATATTACTTAGTTATGTTTTGAATTCCTATCTTGGTGACACAAATCCTTGGATATTGAAGGCTAGCAGGTGTCAATTGAGATCTAATCATATTTCATCACAGCTCTTGACTTGTTTGATATGATTCATAAATGTAGTATAGAGATAGCCAAATATTATTAGATTCAAAAAGAAAATGACATTCTGCTTATTTATTATCTTAACTTAAAAACCTGCTGCAAAAACCGCTTCTTATAATCAAACTTACACTTATCATTTAAAATGAAATGCTGGAGTCTTATGTAGTATCTTGCTGAAAGTACATGATACTTGGTATGGGTATTTAGACAAGATATTGAAATCTTTATAACAAAAAGAAGGGGTTTTGTCACATGATGATGTCACCCCTGTAAAATATATGTGAGTGTGTTTAGTAAAACGTCCCACTTTGTCGGTTACCATTAAGGTGAAATTTACTTGTATCTTTATATGACAAAGCGGCTTTATAGCAATCAACAAAGTGGGACGTTTTCTCGTGCACACTGACATATTACCTAACTCTACTACATTATTTTAAGATATAATTTGCACATGGTCCTGGCTTCTTGTGAAAATGATGCCAGGATTATATAACAAGTACCTATATTTAAACCATTATCAAATATTAAATCTCTCCTCAGCTGAGGTGCTGTATGAACACATTCCATCAAAACATGGTATTCATCCTCTACCCGGTTACACTCTTGGCAAATTAGGTGTCACATTGAAATCTTCTTGTGCTTTATTTTATTGCTACATGTAATACAAAGAACATAGAGAAAGTAGAAGTTTTGTCTATCCATTCTCCTGAAACCCAGACATAGGTAGTTGTTTTGATTGAATTTGGAACTTTGCTTAGTTAGATACAGATTATATACCATGTAGAAAACTCTATTTCCTTTATATTCTTATGTATTCACTATTCATGCAGTTTGCAAGAGTGCATTAATTTGGGCATAGCAATTTTGCCTTAACACATTTAGTGTGGTAGAAGGTCTCAAGACCGCTTATGAAGTATGGTTAATTCATGTTATGTTATTTGCCGCAGTGAAGGTGTTAAGGTGTACTATGCCAGGCCCTCAGGTACCAGATATTAGGGGCCGTCTATATAAATAATAAATAAACAAATAAATAAATATAAATAACTAATAAATATATATTGGGGATACACAGATCAACTTAGCCTCAAACTAAGCATAGCTTGTACCATTACCATAGGTGCTAAGCGACAATATACATACTTATATACATAGAAAACATCCATGACTCAGGAACAAATATCTGTGCTCATCACACAAATAAATGCCCTTACCGGGATTCGAACCCAGGATATGATATAGATATGTGTGATGTTTGCTGAAATATAGGTGGCTAGTACTTTACTCTGTACTACAGAGTCTGTAGCCTGTGCCCCGTAGGTCAGTCAAGACAACAAATCCAAAGCTGTGTGGCGTCTTAGGTGTGCCTTCAAGTTTGCCTAACAAATAACTTCTCATTTGTACATTCCTGAAGCGATGAATGTATCAAATATGTATATTTCAAATAGGTTATTATATATATTAAATATTGTAGAGGTAAGAACTTATGGTTAATTATTTTTAGCAGGATGCAGAACAACCAAAATTGTTTTTTTTTCTTGTTTATTGGCCTGTCAGAGAGATTAGTTTGAGCTATATGTTTCCTTATAATTTAAAGGCAATTAATTTGTTTCTATTTATTTATTTGCTTTGGTTTGTATGATTTTTTGTTGACTGGTGATAGGCTCAAACTGTATCAGAAAAGGAGGAAATAGCGTTAAAAAAATACAGCAATTAAGATAAAGTTACATTTAATTAACTAATAAGTTAATTTGGTTATTATAAGGTTTCTGCTCTCTGTGATTATTTAATACCTACCATGCGGTAATTTTGACCATGCCAAATATCTAAAAAACTTACTTATTTATAAGGCATCCTGGTCTTCAAGCTACATGCCTTCACGGCTATGGCGACAGCTTAGAATTATGTACTGTGTTTCCGTAGCTTTCCGTTATTCATTAGTCATTTTGAGTTTTGACTGTATTTTATATGTCTATACTTCGTTTCTTTTAAGATTAGAATTATCTGTCAAACGGGTAAACAAAGAAGCAGTGGTCGTAGACCTTCCTTCTTCGATTTCGGCCGATACCACTGATTTCTTGGAACTTATAACTTATATATAATACTATGTACATAAGTTCCAAGAAATCAGTGGTATCGGCCGAAATCGAAGAAGGAAGGTCTACGACCACTGCTTCTTTGTTTACCCGTTTGACAGATAATTTTAATCTTAAAAGAAACGAAGTATACGGATCATAAGTCATAACCTTGTGTAAAATGGTTTGGTAACTTATTCTATTGTATTCTATGAAATTCATCATAAATATCATAATTCATAACAGTGTAACTCTGGGATTTCTTACAATACGTCATTCATTCATCATTCGCGGTAAAAATCAGGTTTATTCCACCAGTATGATCTATCCCTTACTTAAATTACCTATTTTAATTTAATTTTAGTAGCTCAGTTGGGTGTCGCACATGTATATATTATATCGACGTGGAATGGCTTTACGATTATTTACAACGAAATATTTTAAAGGTACACTCACCGGCAATAACATCGTACAAAAAGAAGGCTACATAAATATCTGACACGCTCGAGATTTTTTTTTGTCTTCATGGCTTTTACTACTCGCTAATTTAAGCAAGGTGAATTCTGCCAATGTCGAGGTGAAGACTTTTGACTTTTTTAAACGAGAGTGTTCGGTGAAACACGCTCTTGTGGCTCTAGAAACAAGATTGTGTCAGATATTTTTGCGGCCTTTTTTGTACGATGTTGTTGTCGATGACTGTACGTCAAATCTTTTTACTGGATTTAATTGGGGTATGTTGAGGTAATCTCAAAAGCGGTGTTTGCGGTAGGTGACAAATTTATGCCTATTTGTAAACAATTTCTAATAAAATGTTCTGCCACAGCAAAACGCGAGCATGAAGACCTGCAACGTCGCTTCAATCTGCTCTCAGACGAGCGGACCCGCCTCGCGGGTTCACTCGCGGAGCGGGAGCGAGAGTTATCTGCACTGCGGGATGTGTCAGAGAAACTGTTCCAGGAATACCAGCAGCTGCAGAACCAGAGGGAAGTGGATGAACAGGTCATGCAGAAGTAAGTTTCGGTACAACACTAAGATTTAGATAAGTGCGCCCGCCGTAGAGTTAATTCGCGAGGAGGTCCCGCCTCGCGGGTTCATTAGCGAAGATGTCCCGCCTCGCGGGTTCACTCGTGGTGCCGTCCCGCCTTGTGGGTAGTTTGAACGTAAACGTCCGCGTTTGATTTTTCGCGGTGTATATACTTTTGGTTGTCAACCGAAAATGAAGTATTGATGTCGGTAGGCTCAATCCACGTAAAAGTAACGTGAGTCACGACTTCATTGAGTGTTTATTTGGACTACCGCTGCAAATTAAAGGATCTATGCATATATCGAGAAAGTAACACTTATTTAGATTTCACTTGAGATTTCTTTTATCTCTTTATTCTATGACACAAATTGACAACACAAATATGCATTATATTATCTTATCATTATGTCTTAGTATTAGTATTATCTTATCACTGGGGAAATAGACAAACACATTATGCATAATTATTCTTATTATTCGTGTTATGCACATTTGGTGTTTTACCGGCGTATGGTTTTTACGTCACCAGGGGCCCATTTCTCGACGCTACAAGTTACAATTTACAAGTGGTATAGTCAATGTCTAATATGACAAGTTGGAAAGAGACTTCCGCTTGTAACTTGTAACTTTCAGTTTTGAGAAATGCGCCACAGACAGTTCGCAAAGAATGTGTTATACCCACATTTCTTGTCAGGTCGAAACTTTAAAGGCTTACATGTACTGAAAAACGTCGTACGATACACGCGCGAAAAGGAAATTCGTAACGTGTCGATTTAAACACTCCCTTCGGCCGTTTTTTAATTTCCTCTTTACCGCACTTGTATCGTAATGTACTACTTTCTATACCAGATAGAACGACTAGTCACTAGATTCATTATGGTCGTGAGATACTGTTGCCAAACTTCTAGCGGGTTAGCCAAAACTGGTTTAATATTATTCGTCTTCAGCGTCTACTTTCTTATAAATGGTCCAATTTAATTTTACATTTTGATTAATGACAAGTAATCACAGAACTAGTAAATAAGTAAGCGGTTTTGCTATAAATTAATGGTATACAATAATACCCCGCTTTAACGCGACCCCGTTTAGTGCGGATTTTGATGAATCGGAAGCTAATCGCCACTCAGAAAACATTACATTGTTTTTTTAAATAAAAAATAGCACTTTATTCATCATCATCCTTGCGTTATCCCGGCATTTGCTGCCACGGCTCATGGGAGCCTGGCGTCCGCTTTGACAACTAATCCCAAGATTTGGCATAGGCACTAGTTTTACGAAAGCGACTGCCATCTGACCTTCCAACTCGAAGGGTAACTAGACCTTATTGGAATTAGTCCGGTTTCCTCACGATGTTTTCCTTCACCGAAAAGCGACTGGCAAATATCAAATGTCATTTCGCACATAAGTTCCGAAGAACTCATTGGTAGGTACGAGCTGGGGTTCGAACCCGCGACCTCCGGATTGAAAGTCGCACGCTCTTACCGCTAGGCCACCAGCGCTTTAAAAAACAGCACTATTATTGTTTTTTTAATGTAAAATGTTAAAGTTTCTTTAAACAAGCTTATTTGATTGTAATTTTTCAAGTAAAATATTTTTTTTTTTAACTTCTGATTAGCAGAAACGTCTGCAATCGATGCCACTAGGCTTAGAATAAATTTAAAAGTCAAATTCATGTCAAAAGTCATGGTTTTGTGGTATTGGTAGCACAAAACCATTAAAGTTCGCGAATTATTAAATTTACTTCCAAATACGAATAAAATGCAAATTTCGTTCCAATTGCATATGATCACCGGAATATAGAAATCATTATGAGAGTATGACACAACGTTATAGATTATGCCAAAAATTATAATTTCAAAGTGATTTTCACTTTCATAGGACTTGCAGTTTCTGATCCGGCTGTGTTTAGATCGCCTGTGCTTTGTGCGAATTAAAAAAAAGAAAAAAAAATGGCGTCTGTTTAAATTGGCGCGTATTTTTGTTGTGATAGTGAACATTGTGATGTGATTGTTTTTTATGGGATTGCCATATTTTAGTCGTTCAAAATGTAAGTAAAGAACTGTTTTAACGCAACGGGTTTAACCTTCATAGTGCGATGGGCTTGATTGATGTAGATAGATTGAGTACAAATAGGAAATAGTGTGTTTTTTGATGACTCAGTGTGTTGGGGTAAGATAGAAGGGTCTCATAAAAGATCGTCCGTTTAGGTGTATTAGGTGAAAACACCTTTCTATCTTAACCCAACGCACTTAAAAAAGGGATGAAACTTGAGAAAAATAACTAATTTTACCCTTATATCAGTAGTATCAGTCAGTACCATCCAGCGATAGTTACAGTTATGGATAGGTCCCTAATTTTATTGCTGATGATGGTAGAAAAAGAGCATCAGATCAGGTGCATTTCCGTGCCGAATGGTATTTCTGCGACGTGAAACGAAAACGAAACACCGCGAAAGGTAGTCTGGCTCTGTCGCGCCAATACGCAAGAGCGACAGAGATAGATATCTACGAGCGTTTCGTAGTTTTTTCTCTATCGCTCTTCGTATTGGCGCAACAGAGCCAATAGGCTAATACTTGACCCTTTTTTAAAGTCTGTCTTATATTATTACTTATTGGCCAGTTACCCGAAAAAAAATATTACCATATTTTATTACGACTTGAAAACCGCAAAAAACGTTTTTAAATTATACTTTAACTTAATCAGGCGAAAATAACATTAGCCATGTAAATCTATAGATTGTCTGTGCATGACGTCAATCGAATAAACGCAAAAATTTTCTGACATTTAAGTATGAGGCATAAAGTTCATTATATCAGTGATTGACTTGACATGAAGTTAGGTTTTATGACGTCACTACATGGCTGACAGCGTTTTCGGTGGTCGAAGTTAAAAATAATATTTCACACTTTTGAATCGAAAATACGTAGTCATAATATAATTTTAATACCCAAAATCTATAAACATTGATTTCTTATGTCAAATACTACAGAAGACAATCATTTCTTGTGGCAAATTCAATATGAGTCTAGTATAGCCTATTGCGTGTCGTTCGCCACGCGTCAATTTTTGTACATTTGGCTAGAGGGCCAGAAGTGTCATTTGCCATGTACGTAAGCAACAATATTGAGATATTGCTTTGTGATTGTTATTATTGTCATGACGTCGTGAATATTGTAATCAAAACGAGATGCTACCTGATTTGACTCGCTCCGTGACGCTTCAGGTTCAGAAGGCCTAATTAAAAATGCAATAGATTCATCAAGAAATGCATAGCAAAAATACCAAATTATACAAGAAGGTGAATAGGAAGACTCGAGTGTGAGTAAACTTGGTGAGTGTGAGGGTTATTTAGAATTCTCATCTAACCACTTTTGACTAGCCAATAACACAACATTTTGACTAGCCAAGACTTTAGTTTGGAGTTAGGCAGATGAAAGGCGAGTTAAGTGAGGATTTGAGGAAGGCTGACTAAAGTTTTCGGAATAAGGCAAAAGGGAGTGTACAAGTTTCTAATGGGGTGGCAACGCGCATGTGACACTGTTTGAGTTGCAGGCGTCCATAGGTTACGGTGACCGCTTTTACATCAGGCGGACCGTATACTTGTTTGCCACCGACGTAGTATAAAAAATAAGAGATTTCACCCTTAATTTGGCACAAATAATCATGGCCGTGAATCTCTTTCCTACTAAATTAGTTTAAAAACATTGATTGGGAAATAAGATAAGAAAGATGGTCGAAGTTGTTGCATTTCCTGTCTATACACTGCCAAATTAAGGGCTTAACTCATTCAATACCAGTCAAACTTTTGTGCACTACGTCAGAAACCGGTCGTAATTTACAACCGCCCGTTTGTACGGCGAGAACCCGCCTAGCGGGTTCTCCGGCATCTGAGCAAAGTTCACGAGTGCCCACCACGCGGGTTCTTGATTGCGAAAGTATTAAGTAGCTAATGGTTCACGGTGCACTGAAGTTTTTGAAAAATTACCCATCAGGATGTTTATGGTAATGTCCGGACTGTTAGGATATTTTATTTTAAATGAATAAATATTAGGACTTCTTATTCTTACACAAATAGCCTGAGTGTCACGGTAAGCTTAAAAAGGCTTGTGTTCTGGGTACTCAGACAACGATATACGTATATCCATACTAAAAAGGGAAAGTGTGTGTGTCTGTTTGTTTGTCCGTCTTTCACGGCAAAACGAAGCGACGAATCGACGTGATTTTTTAAGTGGAGATATTTGAAGGGATGGAGAGTGACATAGGCTACTTTTTGTCTCTTTCTAACGCGAGCGAAGCCGCGGGCAAAAGCTAGTAATATAATTATAATTTATATTATATACATAGAAAACATCCATGACTCAGGCAGGAACAAATATCTTCTCATCACACAAATAATTGCCCTTACCGGGATTCGAACCCTGGACCGCGGCTTAGCAGGCAGGTTCACTACGCGCTAGGCCAGACCGGTCGTCATTTTATTTTTATTTTAAACGTTTAACAAATATATTTTGACCACACCAACTGGCCAAGCCTTACTTTGCTATTCTAAAACAGATAGCAAAATTGAATTTCATCCACAAGAGTGCAAAGTAATTTCATACAAATTGTAACTTGATGTCTTAAGCTGGCTGGTAGAATTTACCTATAAATGATGATTTTGAATCATAAATATTTAATAAATCGATGGATTTCATTTAGTTTGATGTTTTATAGTCATTGTTTTGTTCGTGTTGGTGTGGTGAAAAATTTTGTGTTTCACTCGGTGGCAAAGTTTGTTTAACCTTCGTGCCTTGAAACCCTCGCAACGCTCAAGATCAATATTGGCACGTGCGGTTAAGAGGGCTTTCGTGTGAAAAACAGTGAAATCGCAACCGAGCGCTTGATCATACCGTGTGTGGTATCAAATTAAAGGGCTTTGCGAGTAGTTTACAAATATACAGGGTGGGGCCTGTAACAAAAGCAAAAAATTAAACCGTAGGCTATACTCCTTAAACTGACCAACATTTGTTCAGCGACTTTTAAAAATTAAGACGTCTTGAATTTTTTAATTTTTCATACAAAATAAATATTAGCTTCAATGTACGCCATTATTGTTGTCATTGACGTTATCTGTCACGCTTTAGACTTAACAGAATTCGCAATACATTAACTCTTAGGAAAAACTTTCAAGGGTGATAAAAATCAAAATACACGTTATTTTTAAAAGTTGCTGAACAAACGTTGGTCAGTATAAGGAGTATAGTCTACAGTTTAATTATTTGCTTTTGTTACAGGGCCCACCCGGTATATCACATTATAGGACTTTTTCTACTTGGTCTAACAAAATATGAGAAAATGTCCAAAAGTGGTAATAATTGTACCGGTGAAGGCTCGTTTTCAAAAAATTGCCAAAAATAAATAATAGCAATTTATAATCACTAAGGCATACCAGCAATTTAAGTAAACGTTACAGATTAATTAAGTACAAAAATTATTTCGATGTGATTTAGATTTTCAAAGAAATTGTCACTTAATTTTAGGTAATTTCTGAAAAAAATTGAATTCGTCTTAGCCTCGTTTACTCTTTTTTAAAACCTTATAATCAAAATGTAGTCTGAGAAGTTTGTAGTACAGGGTATACGAATTATAAATTTACCTGTTTTAGTAATCAAAATCGTCCAAATTTTACAAATAAGATCGACTAATTCAGCTCTATAAGTGAGTTTTTCTAAACGTGCATTAGAGAAAAAATCATAATTAATTTAGTGACTTGGTTTTCAAAAATCCAGTCTTATAAAAATCAAGATAATAAGATGCTCTAACTGAAATTTGAATTAAATAAATCTATTGGATAACGGAAAGTGTAGTATTTCACCGACTAAAACTATCAATTTTACATTATTTTGACGTTTTTTTTTGAAAGCAGCCTTAAACAACAACTTTGCCCCCTTGTAAAACAAATAACTATTGTTCCCCAGGGTGATGCAACAGGCAGGCGAATGGTACAAACAGAACAAGCAACTGAAGCGACGGAGCCAGGCCATCTTGCACGCTCTGCCTTCACATGCCGAAATCGACTTTACAGACTCCAACTCCACTGGTAAATTATACATTTTGCTTATCTTAACTCACTATTAGCTCTACACCGTGTTTTTTTTGTTTTCCGTTAAATTCGACACGCAGTTAAGTTCATCATCAGGAACCACCCTGTATATCGCTTTTTGTTAAATTCGAAGAAAAATATTTCGTTTCCATACATAATAAATGGATTAATTAGTGTGAGATAACCTTAATCATATTAAGATCATTAAATCATGAATCATAACATAAAGTCATTGTCAAGTGTTTGACGGCACTTGTCAAAACAAATAACATTAGGAAGTGGTAAGGGATGCCACACACGTGTCCAGTAATTCAATTTTTTTTAATAATTTGATAACCGTAAGAGGACGTTCGTTTCTTAGAGAAATTGATTGAAAATGAAAATGAAATATTTATACACGTTAAACTTCCGTGAGACATATTCAAATAATTAACATGAACATAACATAACATGAATAATTAACATGTCGCAGCAATAGCGATATAATAACGTGAGTACAACCGTATTTCAATTAATTATATGAAATATTTATTTTTCAAGTATATAGGCATATTACAATGCGCATATGAACGTCATATAGCATATAAAGCTACGCCGGCTCTAACCCTACGCCTCAGCCTCGAGAAGATTTCAGTCCCCCCTCAGTTGGTTCATTGTATTTGAACTCAAGAATCTTCCCTTAAAGTTAACGGAATGTAATAAAAACACGGTGTAGAGTCAAACCAAGTTTACAGTGATTTTGATAGGGCAGACTGAGACGATTCCTTGTTTTGTAAACGTGTTACTTTGATGAAATACTCTTCGCTGTTTGTGTTATCAAAATCGTTTAGTCGTTGTTGTCAACGTAACTTTAGTTTGGTCTGGCTATACACACTTGCAGTCCTCGGTCCTGTCCTGTTACAGGTTCAAAACTAAATATCTAAAGTCTAAAGTGTGCATATAATTATAGACTGTTCAAATCGGTTTCAACTTCCGAGAAAACCGGGCCCTGTTGCATTTGGTCGATGATATTAAATATATAAGGTTAGAATTTACCTTATAAACAATCATTCCGATCCGATTCGATTTATCCGAATTTAAAAATAATATAATAAGGGGGGATAAAAGGGTAACTTAATTCGTTGCAGTTATGTTATATAATTTTAGACTTAGTGATTTAGATTTAGTTCTTGTGTAATTCTAGGTTAGATAATAGTATTAGTTGGAGCTCGCTGCATTATATGAGACAATGTTATGTACTCCGTAATTGTCATATATATCAGTACTTAATACCTGTTTGAATGTTTGTTATGTAATTTACAATATATATGATGTGGATGTACTTTTATAAAAATAAAATAAAATCATTGCAATATTTATTTTTGCTATTAAAATATAATTTTCTCAGCTTCAGACACCAGCAGCAATGAAGAAGTGGAGTTTCTGAAGCAAACCGTCTCTGACCTCAGCAAGCAAGTCGCCTCACTCCAAGCTGAGCTCAGCGCGGCCAGATTACAAGAGTTTGAGGCTCATGAGTCCACAGCCGCCCTTGCCCAGGTATACATACTTTATTATGTTCATCAATGCCCTAGAAACAGGTATAAATACTCGTCACTACTACAGACCTCGCTCAGCTCGGCCGTCAAGACTCACTTCAATCTGAACTTAGCCTAGGCCTTAGTGCGTTTTCACGTTATCCGATCCGATATCGGATGTCGGACCGATATCCTATACATTACAGGCGCCATCTTGGATTTTTTCTATTGAAATCCTTCCGACATCCGATATCGGATCGGATAATGTGAAAACGCACTTAGGCTATAAGAGTTTGAGGCACCTTTAGGGAAACAGGGAGATATAAATATAATTCTACAATAAGTTTTTAATTTATATTATAAACAATAATGAAGTTAATATCGCAAATAATCACCTAAACGGCTCTATGGCGACCTATGACTCATAGCTCATAATGTCTAAACTTTGACATCAATTGTACATATGTGCTTGTGATTCTATTTTTTTATCGTTAATAATATCTGAAACGATATGACTCATTATGTCTCAACATTGACATCAATTATATGTGCTCGTAATTCTATTTTTAGTACAGATGGCGCTTTTTTTTCGCACTAGTGCTAGAAATGGTTCATTTCTTATCTAAAAACGTAGTACGATACACGTGCGAAAAGGAAATTCGTAACTCGTGTCGAATTGTAGATTTAAAACGAGTGGCGGTAAATTAAAACGGTCGTGTTTTAATTTATCGCCACTCGTTCCTACTATCTACTATCTCGCACTACTATCGTAATGTACTATTTTATATAGCAAATAATAGCCTAAACTATATGACTCAATTATGAGCAATAATGTTTCAACTTTGACATCAATTGTATGTACTCTTAATTAGAGTACCTAATATGAATTAGGTCAATAACCTTTCCTACTGATAAGTTTTGTCACACTATAGATTATCATAGTTCTCCATCATATTAGAGGTTATTGTCATACGGTGTCTGTGTAGACTGAAAGAGATGGAATAGTCTTACTTAATCTATTTTTTTTTTCAGGAACTGGATAACGAGAAAGAGAAGTCAGCAACACAACAGAAAGAGCTAGAAGACCTGAAGAGTCAGATCGAGAGACATCACAGAGTATCAAAGTTGTTGATGGAGGAAGTGACAGCGCTTAAAGACCATGCTGATAAAGACAGGGAGATGGCTGAAACGTAAGTAGACTTCCTTTTTATGTCCACAAAGAAGATAAGATAGAAAAAGAAAGCAGCACAAGGGAAAGAGCTAGAAGAACCGAAGAGTCAGAGCGAGAGACACCACAGAGTATCCAAGTTGTTGATGGAAGAAGTGACAGCGCTCAAGGACCATGCTGATAAAGACAGGGAGATGGCTGAAACGTAAGAAGACTGATTATTTTTGTCATAAAAAGTTTCCACAAAGAAAAAGAAAAATTTAATAAAATCACATTTAGTGGGGATGATTTCAAATTCTTGAATTGTGTCACTTTTACTTGAAACCTCGTTATTGTTACTTAAAGTCTATAAAAAAAATAGTATTTCTTTTTTGAGATTTTACTAAAGCCTTTGACTCGGTGTTGCATCTATTATGTCATTTTTATAGGGGTGTTCCACAAGGTTGCAATCTAGGACCTATTTTATATTTTTATTATTGAACATAATATAGAATGTTATCAACTGTGGGTCGTTTGTCTTTCCATTTTAAAACATTAAAACATTTATTTAAATAACACAGTGAGTTACATTTTAGTCTGGTCCCCACACTAGGCATAGCCTGTCCTGTGGTGGACATAGGACATAAACAGTGTTTACAATTTAAAAAAAATACAAGATTAAAATGAATGAATAAGCTTTTGAAGACAGAAAAAAAACACAGGTAAAAATAAAGGAAAAAAATATTTAGCATAAAACTGTAGGTGACTAAAAGTCCAAAAGAGATTTATTTTTCTATTGTACTTAGTATTTTCCGACTAATTTTCGGACTTTGTCGATTTCGTCCAATATTTTGTGTTTGTACTTGTTAGGTCTTCAGTAGGTATTTTATATGTTTTTCTAAATTTCAGCTATAAATCCGAGGCCCGTGACGCGAAGAAGCGAGTCAAAGTGCTCACACATCAGAGCACATTGCTCATGGGAGAACTCGAGTTGGATGAAAGACTGAACATGCTTCTTGGAGAAGTTGATAGCTTGAGAGATGCGCTGGAACAGCAGGCGGTTAGACATCGAGACCAAATTGAGGAGCTACAGGTATCTATACTAACATTATAAATGGAAAAGTGTGTGTCTGTTTGTTTGTCCGTCTTTCACGGCAAAACGGAGCGACGAATTGACGTGATTTTTTAAGTGGAGATATTTAAAGGGATGGAGAGTGCCATAGGCTACTTTTTGCCTCTTTCTAACGCGAGCGAAGCCGCGGGCAAAAGCTAGTGTATAATACAGTCAAATATTAGAGTCCTTGCTTCGATTTCTAGAGTGCTGAGGGTCGTGGACCACCTAATTTCTGATGGTCTTTCGATCCCTTGCGACTTCTCATGTGTCATGGACTTGATGAAAACGACAGAGGAGCCAATATTTCGTCACTACTTTGAAAAAAACTTGTATTTTCTGTCAATGTAAAGAAAAATGTAATAAGTATGTATGCAATGCATATAGACTTACTGCGTTTTAACTTTGAGGAGCAGTGTGAGATACGAGATTTTTTCAATGTAGTGACGATTTATATACAGAAATCCCTTACTTATTCCTCTATGGTTTTTATAGATATATACTGAAACCTGAAATAGATACCATACACTAAAGAAAACGCGATCAAACCCACTGGTGGCGAAGCCGGGAATCGCACCCGGGTCCCCAGCTATCGCGGCTGACGTGTTCGACCGTTACACCACCCCGACCTCTGGTGGTACCCGTTAAAATTTATCTAGTGTATGTTATCTTTGAAGGCTAGGCACCTTTGAGGGCTAGCAATGTGTGCTTCTCCTTCTATATGAAACCTTTGCAGGATTACGATTTTACGATATAGCGAGAGAGATGGTCTCACATAGATATTTTTCTTTTAAGCAGGTTAACTACCCTTTCTCTGAACTGATTTTAATCTTATGAATATTTTTCACAGTTAAAGCTAGCAGAAAAACACGAAGACACAGACATTCTCCTCTGGGAAGAGAAGATTAGACTAGCCGAAGAAGACGCAAGGAAAGCCATAGAACGAGCTGAAGTAGCAGAAAGGAGACTAGAAGATGAAAGGAATACAGTAGAACAGAAATTAGCTGAAGAAAGGAAGATTGTAGAACAAAAGTTAGCAGAAGAAAGGAAGATTTTAGAGAAGTTAGCAGAAGAAAGGAAAAGTGTAGAACAGAAATGTGAAGAACAGAAGGTACAAAAGATGGGAGAGAGAAATGGGAAGAAGTTAGAAGAGATAGTGGAAGATAGGAGGGAAGTGAGGATTTCGCCGCCGAAGAAGAGTAGTTTAATGTCGAGGATAAGTTACTTTGAGGGCGGACAGAAGAAGGAGGATAGAAGAGAGGAGGTTGGCGGTAAGTGTTGAATTGTTTTGTTATAATCTCTGATATCGCTGTTCGGTGAAGGAAAACATCGTGAGGAAACCGGATTAATTCCAATAAGGTCTAGTTACCCTTCGGGTTGGAAGGTCAGATGGCAGTTGCTTTTGAAAATTGGGGCCTTCGCAAAATTTTGGAATTAGTTGTAAAAGTGGACCCTAGGTTTTCATGAGCTGGAATCTCTGATAGGTATTATGGTGAGTGCTGTACCGCAAAATAGAGAGCAAGGATTAAAATTTTCTGTTTTTCTAATTTTGGTAGTATGTTTATTCAAATACTAGCTTTTGCCCGCGGCTTTACTCGCGTTAGAAAGAGACAAAAGGTATGTCACTTTCCATCCCTTCAACTATCTCCACTTAAAAAATCACTTCGATTCGTCGCTCCGTCTTGCCGTGAAAGACGGATAAACAAGCAGACACACACACTTTCCTATTTATAATATTAGTATGGATTACATTTTGTAAGGTGGACATATGATATTGTTAGTGTGGCCGGTTGTGGCTCGAGTATTATTAAAATAAATAAAAATTGCTTTTGTCGTGTACTTAACATAGCAAAAAGGAGTGTATAAGTTTCTAATGGGTCGGTAACGCATATGTAACACTTCTCGAGTCGCAGACGTTTATAGGTGAAGGTGATAGTTTTTTATTAGGCGGACCGTATGCTTGTTTACCACCGATTTAGTATAAAAGAAAAATTCTCGGAGAAACGTGACTGACGATGTTTCTGTCTTTTTCGATAGTTTAGGGTGTTTATTTTAACTTGTTTCATTTTATAAAACTAGTTTAAATTTTACTTCCTGTGAATAATTGCGTTCAGAGAATGTCCACTTAAGTATATGAATATTTGACGACCGGTCTGGCGCAGTCGGTAGTGACCCTACCTGCTGCGCCGCGGTCCCGGGTTCGAATCCCGGTAAGGGCATTTATTTGTGTGATGAGCACAGATATTTGTTCCTGAGTCATGGATGTTTTCTACGTATATAAGTATTTATATATTATATATATCGTTGTCTGAGTACCCACAACACAAGCCTTCTTGAGCTTACCGTGGGCCTCAGTCAATCTGTGTAAAAATGTCCTATAATATTTATTTATTTATTTATTTGAGTTTATCATCATCATATCAGCTCTTTATCGGCCTCTGCTGAGCATAGGCCTCTCCTCTAGTACGCCACTTGTCGCTTGTCACTTGTGTATTAGAGTTAATATATGTAATATTGTTGCAGCACCGCCATCGCCGCAGGCGCCTGTCGCTTCTCCCCCTCCTCTCCCCCTGCCCGCCCCCCGCGCCCGTGTTCTCCCCGCCGCCGCCCCCTCCCACTGCTCCTCCCCCGCCCGCCGCACTACCGCCCCCGCCCCCACCCCCGCCGCCACCTCCCCCGCCGCCGCCCGCAGTCGCAGTGTTCGTGCCTACAGGAGGAGATATGGCGCACATGCTGGCTAACAAACAGGCTAACCTGAAGAAGAGCGTGCAGAATGGAGGTGAGCATAACTTAACTCCCATATCTGTAATATTACCACCCCCGCCAGTATTAATAACCGCACATGTTAACCGACTAACGAGCCGACTTGAAAAAGAACGTGAATACGAACGTGTATTAAGAACGAAAAGTGAAAGATTACGAACAAAAGGCGGTATAAAATCTGACGCCTAAAACGATTCAATTCTTCAATTTGTAACCCTTCAGCCGCCCATAATATACACAATGTTTTTCATCACATTCGCGAACTGATAACCAAATTTTAAACTAAATGTATTGAAATACCTACGCTGCCGTTTCATGAAATGAAATGAAATAGTACATTACATCAGAGGCCGGGAAAATGAGGATTTCCGGCCAAGTGGGTATATACGGCCGAGCGAGCGTGCGAGCGAGGCCGGATAGGGATACGAGGCCGGGAATCCGTTTTCACGCCGAGGCATGTATAGTGCTTTTCTCAAACATACAATGAAATAAAATAAAATGCTCTAAAGGACAATATTTTATAAAAAAAAGTTACTTTGCAGGCCTAGGCCTAAAAAATAATATGAAATCCCTTTACAGTCCTCTCGAGTTGTTGCGCCCAAAAAGCGATACTTCCCAGCCCATTTTAAGGAACGTAAAGACAATATTTCATTGCATGTTTGAGAAATATTTATTTTCCAAGTAGGCATATTACTATGCGCTTATGAACGTCGAACTTTCGTCCACCGTCTTGTAATTTTTAACAAGTCATAAAATAACCCACCCGAATATTCACTTTACCGCTCTAAGACAGTAAAATAACTCATTTCGTATCAATACACGAACATGTAATAACACCATTTACAAGCGAATGTGATGAAAAATAATATGCAGAATAAAGACAAACATTTAGGCTACTTACCTCCTAGTCAAATCAACTTATTTTTAGGAACGTCAAAACGAATTTAAACGATTTGCTTGATAAAATTTATTTGAAATCGAATTGAGTGACGTGACGGTCAACTGAGTTACTTTACATATTTCTACGTCACTTATTAAATAAAAATTAAATTTAAGTAAAAATAACTTCTGTCCATATTTTTCTTATAATTATCTGATGCTTTATTTCGTGCGTAGTATAATAGTACATTTCGATACAAGTGCGAAAAAGAGGAAGTTCGAAACGAGTGGCGATAAATTAAAACACGACCGAAGGGAGTGTTTTAAATCGACACGAGTTACGAATTCCCTTTTCGCACGTGTATCGAACGACGTTTTTCAGTACAGATGGACCTCCGAAGTTTCGACCTGACATATAATGAACCACTTCTCGCACTAGTGCGTAAAAAAAAGACCAACTGTACTGAAAAATATTTTATTTCGACTAGTCATGTTCCCTATTACCACCCCTTTCTACATTACCACCCTTACCGATGTTCACCCCTACAGGAGATGACATATGACGCATATGTTGACTAACTTAAAGAAAAACATATCTACAGAATAAAGACGAGCATATTATAGGTACATTACCGACAACACACAACACATCTATCCGAATCTACAACACTTAATATTTTCTCATAATTAAAAAAAAATCTATTAACTACAAACCAGAACAAATATCTTAGAATAAAAATCAAAATGAGAAAACTCTAGCGAAATCAGGGTACAATACAACGTTTTTGACTATCCTTCACAAAAACCAGTTTTTTTTTTCACAAATTCAATTATAAACTAACTGTAAGATCAAGACTCAAAAGGACTCAAAACTTTTTGTAGACTTAATATCACCCACACACTCGAACAAAGGGTATCCGAAAAGGGTTCCATTTCTTCTTTTGAGCACAAATTCCTCATACTCTCTCTCTTAATAATAAATATGTCAATGTTCACAGGAGACCCAGCCATAGACTCAATCGTGGACCAGATCAAAGGCGGTAACTTCACCCTCCGGCGTCGCGACCAGAACTTCCTAGAGAAAAAACCAAAAGAAGAACAACCCGAAGCTGTCAAGGAGATGCTGGCTATACTCGGGACCTTGCGGAAAAGGAGGGCTGTGCATAGACCCAGTTTAGTAGGGGTTGGGGAGCAGGCGTGACGAATATATTGTAAGTTTTTTTAGTACCTATTTTACGAAAAATTATTTTACTTTATCACTATCAGTTATCACACACGATACCTATACTTATATATATATATATATATATATATAGACAGTCTGCAAAAATCGTCTGGAATGGTAATTTCTTTGGTGAGTATTTATAGCTTAGCTGTATCCTCTAATAAAGTACTTAATTCATGATCAAAAAGAAATTCTTGGTCTTCTAAAACTCTATTTTCTTCGTACTAAACTGAACTGTCACCCCACCCAGAATAACACCGCCCTCCTGACAATTTGTCATTTTATTTCTGGTCAGGCTATAAAACATCAGTTCAATCAGTTGATACTGTTAATAGCCCTGCTTTTAATTATTTTTTTTCCACCGCGTCGCAGAATTCGCAGAGCTCCCAAACTTTAAAAAAAAAACCTTTTTTATTCTTGAATCCTTCTAAAATACGTGTATTTTTATTTCAGGTAAGATATAAGAAGAAATGAAGAAACTAATTTCGCTCCATAGACTAAAGTCTTCCGGTGACCACATATTGTCAATTATTAAAATTACAATTATTTATAAGGATATGTTTTAATTTAATAATTATTTGTGACGTTATCCGGGTAAAGGGACGTTATTGTCGGTGGCGCTTACGTCCCACGGCGTCGTATTTGTACACGAACATCGCTCGTAACGCCGTAAGCGCCATCGACAAGGTCCCTTTACCCAGATAATGTCACATTTAAAAATTAATATTCGTCACAATCTCAGCTAGGATACTAAATTGTTATTTATAAAGCTTTTTCACGTTATGACTCTAGTTACTAGGATTTTTCTGTCCTCCGGTCGGAAAACGTCAAATTTCAGGCCGCTGTGCCGAAGTTACCGCTTCCCGCATCGAATAGAAAAAAAAGAGTATCCTCAGCAGTGGCGGCTGGGGAAAATTTCTGCTAGGCAACACTGAGCAAAAAGAAACCTACTTTAACATTTAGGTACTTTACTAGTAATCAATTTTAGGCAACCCGGTGGGGATCGGCTTGTATGGACCCACAGAGAACCTCCTATAGAGTAGCAATCTTGTATATTTTGTTCGCGATACGAGTCACCAGTGTTTGGGGTGCGAGGAGCGGGCGGGGAATGTGTTAAGCGCGCTGTGATTGGCCGTTTCAAGGACGGCGGGCAGTCGCGCCAGGTGAAAAGGGACAGAAGTATGACTGTCCCTCTACTGACGCGTAAGTGTCCAATGTAAGTTGACCTATGCCGGCTCTGAATAAATTATAAATATGACTTATTTGTGGAATGTAATGCCGTCTGTTTTTAAATTTGAGCTTCTTGTTACCTTTCCACACCATTTCACACTACAGGTGGACATCTTTAAGGCATCAAAATACCCTTTACCAATTTTTTAGTGCGAAAAACACGCGCTGCTTTCGGGTCTGTTACTTGGTCGCTACTGATCGGGCACGGCGAGCGCCCGCGCTTATATCAGTGCAAATACTAGGAAGGCTGGCGACCGCGAGTCGTCTTGTAATGGATGTCTATAGGGGTTGGTCTGTGTATGGACCAGTCGCTGCTGATCCTCAAGTCACATGTTTGTTGACCTCGACTCCACCCCGGCCAACAATTACATGTATTTGAGGTATTTCTTACTTCACTGGCCTAGATAATGTAATCTACTATTTTATTAATATAATTATTTTTGGTAGATATTTTAATACTACCAAATAAAATGTTGCCATTAGAAAATATTTATTCCAATAAGACATGACATTTTTTTGTAATTTATCGAATAATAATTGTAAAGACATTTTTGATATTTATGCATTTAGCCAGTATTAGGCTGTTTTGAACATTCTGAACGCTATTGCTTCGCTAGTAAGGCTCAATTTAAGCTTGCATTTTCTACTGTTTTTAGTAGTATTTAGATTGAAATTGAAAACTACCAACATTTTTGTTGGATCTTTTACTATTTATGACATTTTCTATTTAAATTGTACGAATATTTCAAGTCTCATATTTTTTATGAATAAAAACATATTTTAACTATTTGACCCCATAACTTTTTCTGTAGAAATATTTTCATATTTTTATGTAAAATATAATTCATATACAATGACATTATTATTGTGAATCAGAACTGCAGATCTTGGGTTTTATATAAAAACATATTTTTGATTGGTATATGAGACTTAACTATGAAATAAGTGATGTCGATCTGAATACTCTATAGGGGCATTTTCAGAATTTAGGACCCCCCAATTAGCGAAAGTTGTTAACAAAAATTAACTCACTGTCAGGTTCGTGACGACAGTCAAGCATAAAATCTGTCTAAAAATTTACTTTTTTTACATTCTGAATGTAGATTGTCGATTAAAGTTTATGTTATTAACACAAAAACAATATTTTTATAGAAATTTCATGCTTAATTATCGTCACGAAACTGACAGTGAGTTAATTTTTGTTAACAACTTTCGCTAATTGGGGGGTCCCAAATTCTGAAAATGCTCATAGATCATTAGTTGTTATTGTTAAGTATACGTTAACTATAAGTATAGTTATTGTAAATTAATAGTTATTTGTTATACAAGGGGGCAAAGTTGTATTTTAACGCCGAGTGTGGAATTGAAAAACGAGCAAGTGAAAGGATTCTATAGTTGAACCACGAGCGAAGCGAGTGGTTCGAGAATAGAATCCTGAACTTGCGAGTTTTTTAACACACGAGAAGTAAAATACATTTGCACCCGAGTGTAACACAAAACTTTTCCCCTCACTAAAGCGAGGAAACTACAACGCAAAAAATGCGTTTATTACTGCTTCCAGTAGTTCCACAGGTGGTAAATCATCTTTATTACTAGATTCACCTACTTTTATCAATTTTAAAGCAGGTAATTTGACTTTCTTCAAGGTCAAATTACTTTACCCACTAGTGGATAAAATGCGTTTTTACCCGCTGGTATTAAAGGCCAAAACTCGTGTTTCCGAGCTAGTGAGGAGAAAATATTATAGTGATAATACTAAAACTTTGTTAGTGACAAGTCAAAAAATAATGATAACAATTACTGATTTACCTACTTATTTTTAAATATTTATGAAATTATTAGACATAAAATAAAACTGTTTCAAACCTACATTTAAATTGGGTTAGCAATATTTTCCCATTTAAAAAAGAATTTTGATAAAAAATTGACTTGTTACTAAAATATGTTTTATGAAATCCGATAGATATAAATACAACAAGGTAAACGAATGTTTCATATCACTTTAATGCCAGTAGATAGATAAATATTTCTAAATTTTTGACATGTTTACTAAAACACAAGTTACCTTTGGTGCCATTTCTGTCAAATTAAAATAAGACGAAGTATTATTATTTAAGCTACGTTTTTGTATAATAGATACTATAATGACAGTTTTATTAATTATTCATTCCATAATTATAGTAATAACCTAACCACAAAATTAAAATTTTGATAAAAACCCTGACATAGTTGATCGATTTTCATGAAACATGGCTCTTAGCTCACTCCCGACTAACTCAGCTTGCCAAACCGGTTCATCCGTTCGGGAGCTACAATGCCACAGATAGACCGACACAAACACAGACAGACATACACGTCAAACTTATAACACCCCGTCGTTTCTGCGTCGGGGGTTAAAAATGACATTTTAGTATCTAGGATATAAAAGCAAGGTTTATGTGTTAAGAGTATTTTTGAACCTTTATTGAAATAAACGACGTATTGATAAAAAGTATTTTATTTGTATGCATATTTTATATACAAGAACACATAAGCAAGTAACACACGTAACGTCTATCACGAACGCATCAATAGAGCGATAGAGAGATTGACTTTTTGACACTGACAATTCTGTGCCTATTTCTGTGTTGATAAGCAATATTGTTGGGCCATTTTTTTTTTCAAAGTTGCCCACTTTTTTTTTGGATTTGGATTTTTTTTGTGTTTTCCACTCAGAATCGCGAGCTCTTTCAATCCTAATAGGAGAAAAAAAGTGTCCCAAGGTTTTTTTCCCATTCCGTTACCATTTTTTCATACATTTTGTATGGCGGTAACGGAATGGAAGGTTCGAAAAAATGTATGGAAATGTTGGGACATTTTTTTTCTGCTATCGGGATCGAAAGAGCTCTCAATTCTGAGTATGAATCGCGTAAAAAATACCCATGTTACAAAAAAAGTGGGGTGGACAACTTTGAAAAAAATGGCCCTGTTACTCAGCGTCAGTATGTGCTTGTTGAACAGGCAATGAACGGCGAAAAGTCACTGTCGGGAGACTATTGTCACTGTTGTGAAGTAGGCCACTGGCCATCTTCGGTCTACATCATCAACTGATCATTCGTACGTAGGTGTAATGAGGAGACACTGACATTTTATCCCGCCAGGCGGCGCCTGTGCAAGTGTCTAGGCATGTCACTGTCATTCATATGCGTGAGAGAGAAAAAACATATCACGTTCTCGCTCTCACGTATGGACTAATAGGGTGGCTCCATCTGTGATAACTTTTGAGTGTGCCTCTTCATTATGAAATAACCCTTTTCCATTTATCGGAAAGCACTAAGGTTGGTTGGCTGTAGTCGCGCACCTCAAATGACGTCTTTGGCAGTCAAGTTTAACCACAGAATATACAATAGTACAAGTGTACAGAAGGCTCACTACTTTGATATTCACAATATGCCGCCATTCTACATTCTTACCTACATTAACAAACTGCACGCGAGCAGCAGACATTGAATACTATTGCGCCACTGAATGGGCCGCGAAGCGGCCCTTGGCATGTACTTATAGCGCGGCGCACGGTGGGCTGAAAATCGCCCTCCATAGAAATAGAAACCGAAGTCTTAAATTTGAACTTTTTTTATTGGAATAGCTTTTGTTGGGTTTTATTATGTCCCGTAATTAATCTTAGCTAATTTGGTTGGAGAAATAATTAATTTAACAATGTGGAAAAATCAAAAATAATTGGTTTTAAAATCATCTGTCAGGATATTACGGGAAATTCATTATTTTCGGAGAAAACTCGATTTTTCCGATACGCGCCATACAAAGATTTTGAAAAAAATTTATAATTAATTGTTTCTCCAACCAAATTACCTAAGATTAAATTTGGGACATAATAAAACCCAACAAAAACTATTCAAATAAAAAAAGTTCAAATTTAAGACTTCGGTTTCTATTTCTATGGAGGCCGATTTTCAGCCCACCGTGCGGCGATAGAATCGCAGTTTGAGCTGCCCCTGGTTTAACTGACAATATTTTAAGACCATATAGTACTCTTTATTATACTGTGGCTCCGCTGCGAGCGTCCGTCCACTCAGGCCCTACACTTAAAAATGATGTGTCATAGAACCAGTAACGCTAAAGCACACATTATGACAGTCCTTGTGAAAACCTGAGCGACACTTCCACAGTTATGTCTGAAAAAGTTCTTCCACCATTCTAGCAGGTTTTCGTTTCTGTAACGAATGTTTATTTCATTAGACTTTGAATATACTTGATAATAATGTGTCCAAAAGTAAAAGGTACAGCTTGGCAGAAAAGAGAAGAAACGAAACTATTTTTTTATCATAGCAACACTTACTGTTCTTATACAAAAGTGACTCATTTAGTTGAGCATTTCTTTTTTTTTTGCCAATAATTTTTTTTTTATTGTTTTAGGAAATTTTAGGTCAATTGTACTCAGAATCACAAGTACTTTCAATCTCACTGGGAGACAAAAAGTGTCCCAGAATTTCCATACATTTTTGTTACTGTCCTCTTTTGTTACCCCATACAACATGTACGGAAAATGGTAACAAAATAAGAAAAAATCGTATGGGACAATTTTTTTAACTACTAGGATTGAAAAGGCTAGTAATTCTGAGTAGAAATATCATTTTTTTTTCAAAAATATCACACTTCATAAAAGTGGCAAAAAAAAAAGAAATGCTCAGCTACCACATGCAAAACGGTTTACATAGACAGTGGCGCCCCTCTTATATTCTACAATTTTTTGCCAGGCTTTAGGTACAGTCACCGTCATAAATAAGTGGTGACTTCTGTACCTTATCGCTTTTAATCGTTTGACAACTTTGTAAGACATTTCAAACAAGACGTTAATGTGACTGGTATGGAAATCATCACTTACTTACGCCGGTGACTGTACACTAGGATAAAATTTGTTAACTTTGTTTCCAAGCATATCACGACATTTATCGGCGTCGTGGCTGATTCTTACGTAATTTTCCAAAGAATGATAACAAAAAACTAAATGTAAGTAATAAAAAAAACATACCTTTTATATATTTTCAAGATCTATGAAGAGAAGGGATTGTAGTTGTAAAAAAAATACAAAAATAATTATTAGATATTTATTTTTTTCATTTTAACAAGTGCTTTAAAATACTGGACGGACAATTACAGTAAGACTTAAGTAATAATTTAAAATTTATTATTTTTTCTCATTTCATCAATAAAAAGACGTGTAAGTACATAATTGAGAAAACAATATCATAACACAATTGAACGTTTATTACAAAATTAAAAATAAATTATACAATACAAAAATACATCAATATGAATGTCATATAAGAAAAAAAAAATGTTTTTTTTTTTAACCTAACATTACAATAAAGAGTGAAAGAATATATATCTATTTTAGGATTTAACTTTTAAAAGTCAAATTTCTAACTATACCGACAGCATTGGTCGACTAAAAATAACCTTCATATTATATCATTGTTATGTCGAATCATCAAAATATTTTTTTTAAACATCTCACAAATCTCTTAAAAAAATACAAAATAAATTCCACTTTAGGACTTGAGACATCAATGTATCAAAAAACAGGTTTTACATATTTTAAAAAGTTTAAATTTGCCTAGAACTTATAGTTAAGTTGTGGACACGATATATTAAATTAATAAAAAGGGGGACCTTGGAGCGACGTCTCCTCTCCTTCGCAATATGGTCGCTGATTACAAAAATATAAATAAAATTATTAACATTTTGAAAATCATGTCTATTAGTGCTTTTTCTAAAATAAATCTCGAAAATCGAATTTCACCAGATCTGGACGTGCCTTGCCTCATTCTTCTTAGAATCACGAGCTGATTAAATCCTGACGATAAATAAATGAGTCCTCATTTTTTTCCTTTCCGTCGCGATTTCAGTATGAACTTACTAACGAGCGTGACGTATTGGAAATTCGAATTTTGTATGGAAAATTTGGGACTCATTTTTTTCATCGGGATCGAATCAGCTCGTGATTCTGAGAAGAATGGCACACGTCCAGATCTGCTGAAAATCGATTTTGGGGATTTATTTTGGAAAACACCCATTAATTATATGTAAAAGCATGTTTTAGCTTTGCTACCATTGAAATACTATTTTTCCAATCTATTTAAGCTAAAAATAGCACCAAACTAATAAAATATTGTAACTAATAAAGAAGCAAACTGACATTTTATCACGTAGATGGCGCCACTAAGGTACTGGTGCCACCAAAAGCGAGCTATCGGCAATAGAAACGAACAAAAGGAGGTGGACGAAGGATTATAGTTCGTCGCCGAGCGATGAAATGTAAATCGCTCGCTCTCTCTTTTATTTACACGGGAGCGACTATCTTTTGGTCGTTAATTTCTATCGCCGATAGCTCATCGCTTAGGCACTGGTCCCACGCGAGCTAGTAAGCTATGAGCTATCGGCTATAAAAACGAACAAAAGATAATCACTGCCGTGCAAATAAAAGAGACACGGCGATGTTTATAGTTACTCGCCCAGCGGTGAGCTATCAATATCGCCGTGTCTCTTTTTAAACCCCGACGCAAAAACGAAGGGGTGTTATAAGTTTGACGTGTCTGTCTGTTTGTCTGTCTGTATGTGTCTGTCTATAGCATCGTAGCTCCCGAACGGATAAACCAATTTAGATTTAGTTTTTTTTTTGTCTGAAAGCTGAGTAAGTCAGGAGTGTTCTTAGACATGTTACATGAAAGTCGGTCTACTATGTCGCGGTCGGGGGTTTTTCAAAATTTTAATTTTGTGCTTAGGTTATATTTACACGGGAGTGCTAATCTTTTGTTCGTTTGTATAGCCGATAGCTCATAGCTTACTAGCTTGCGGTGGGATCAGTGCCTTACACGCTTTTGGTGGGACACTGGCCTGATACTGCCTGATGTCACTGTCAAATCACATACATTAATCGAAGATTTTTTTAAACAGCTGTACGATCAGCCACGAAAGTGGTTTACCACTTTTGGACTCTAAACAGATAAGGTGGAAAAGTGGTAAACCACTTTTTGGGCTGACTGTACCTTCTCGTACCTAGGGCGGTTGCAGTAGAGATGACAGTAGAGTCATCTGTCCTAACTTTTCAGTGTGCCTCCTTATTTTACAAAATAAATGTGAGTGTGTTTAGTAAAACATCCCACTTTGTCGGTTACCATTAAGGCGAGATTTACTTGTATCTTTATATCGATAAACTGACAAAGCGGCTTTATAGCAATAGACAAAGTGGGACGTTTTCACGTGTACACTCACAAATACTTATAATGAAAATGAAATATTTATTTTTCAAGTAGGCATATTACAATGCGCATATGAACGTCAAATAAAGCTACGCTATATAAGCGTCTGGCGGTTTCAAATCAGCGGAATCTATACTACGCACTACAGCAGATATATGAAATACCAAAACTTGCTTATAGTATGAATTTTCTGAGATGCACTTTTCGCTTTTGCCCTAATCTGTTAAACAAAGGCCTTTGTTTCTATTATTCGCTGCGGTTAGCTCCCGTTTAAACGGCACGTGCTATAGTCTCAGTGTAGTTAAAAAGCAACTATCATGATAGCAATAAGGTTCAAATCCATAAAAAGCCCTTTCGGAGATAACACGTTTTGTCATCTTCAAAAAAAGTTACCTGCACACTGCAAACTGTTTAATAAATTTGAACCTTATTGCTATCATGATAGTTGATTTTTAAATACACTGAGACTTTAGCACGTGCTGTGGAAACGGGAGCTAACCACCGCGAATAATAGAAACAAAGGCCTTTGTTTAACAGATTAGGGCAAAACCGAAAAGTTCATCTCAGAAAATTCATACTATATAATACATAAAGGCGTTGCAATATATAAAATCTCAAATAAAATGTCTCTAATTCAATCTCAAGTAAGTACAATACTAAAAGCACTTATTTGGTCCCAGTTATAATAAAATATACATAATACTACGTCTAACTACATTTTTAACGAGATTTGATCAGTGACAAGAAATACCTAAAGTAAGTACGCGAAGTATGAGGAATTTCGTACATTAATCTGCCTATTTCAATCTCTATCCCACACTGACGTCTCGCTCACATAGTGGCATTGATAGTCGGCTTTGCCGGTGAGATATCATTATATAATTATGCGCGTGTGATAGAGATAGGAACAGACGGGGTCAATGTCCTAAGTTCTTCGTCGTCCTTACTTTAGTTCAGAGTCAGGCATTTATTTAAAACATCATAATCAAATCGCGTCAAATATTTAAGTACAATACGTTCAGTGGTTTTTATTTGTTAGAAAAAATAAGAATGTCATTTACCGTATTAATTATAGATTATTTTGTGCCAATTTCTAAGACACGATTAGGTATTTGTTCTAACAAATTTGTCTAAATTTGATAACGTGGATTTGTTTCATTTTTGCATTTCACAGCGGTGGATCGTTGATGTCTATGCAATAATTTTATTTGTTAGTTTAAACCAAAACTCAAAGAAGTTCATACAAAACAGAAAAAATAAAACAGATTCTGAGCTCTTGAGTAGGAACATCAGTGTTACGTTACGAGTAAATAATTTTTTTAACTTTTTTGCACGACATAAAACTGTATAAATGACTGACTTAATGCCTTAAAGCATTCTCTACCAGTCAACCATTTGGATCAAACAGAAACTTTAGTTAGTGTGCAGGATTGTAATATCCTTTTTAAACAACTTTTGTGTACTTAACATAGCAAAAGGGAGTGTACAAGGTTTCTAATGGGTTGGCAACGCGCATGTGACACACCTTGAGTTGCAAGCGTCCATAGGTTACGGTGAACGCTTTCCATCAGGCGGGCCGTATGCTTGTTTGCCACCGACGTAGTATAAAAAACAAAAAAAAACAGTACAATTAATTCAATCAGTCATGGCGTCTTTATAAATCTGAGTTTAGATATGCAAGTAATTGCTGCAATTTTTGAGACAGAAATATATGCAAGAAAGAGATGCAGATCAGCCACTCACTCTTACCTATAGTTGCGTCTCAAACTTGCAGCAATAACTTGCAGGTCTAAACTAAGCTTTAACATAACCTCATTTCGAGACAGTAACGCTACAAATAAGCTTACAAACTTCATTGCATAGACATAAACTCCAAAAACAGTCAAGTCAGTTCGTCATCTCCTTAAAACATGACCTCCTTACGTGGCAGAGACCCTCATGAGGCCGATGACCTTCTCCTTGTTCTTGGCGATCCAGCCGATGTTGACGCGGGCCTTCTCGATGCCTTGCTTCACGGCCAGCTTGGCGCCTTCCAGGACCTTGCTGTGCTGGGCTGACCACGCTTCGAACTGAAAGGAGGGGGTTTATGTAGATTGAAACATATTAAAAGGAATAATCACAATAAAAAGTTTAAATTAAAAAAAAAAACCGATATAGTAGACCGATTTCCATCAAAATGGCTAAGAATGAACATTTCCGACTAATTCAGCTTTCAAAGAAAAAAAAAAAACATTCTAAATCGGTCCATCCGCCCGAAAGTTACGATGACACAGACAGACACACACACAAACAGACACATCGAACTTATTACACCCCGTCGTTTTTGCATCGGGGTTAAAAAGTAGAAGTCCCAAAACCACATGGAGTAGAAATATTATGGATTGAATCATAACACCATAAAACCATAGAACATAGAACCATAGAGATACTATGGTCCATGGATTGAACTGGTACCCACCTGGCCCGCGTGGTGACGGGTTAAGAATTTTACCACCCCCTTTCTTTCTGTTAGTATCGGAGATGTCGACTTTGGGATATGGGTTAAATTGTGGCGTAGGTCTGTCACAATTTCATTTTCTTTCAACTACTTAATTAATACCAAGAATGGCACTCCAGATCTAGAGTGGTTTCATGTGCTCTGTCTACCCCTTTACACACCCCTTACCCTTTGCATACAGGCCTGATTGTATACATGTATGAACTGGTACCAAATACTCCACCACTCTTTCTAGAATGGCAGAGTAGAGAAATCTTTTGCATGATTATCATAATCGCCGACATCCGATTAGGTATGTCACTCTTTTGAGGAAATTTAATTTGACGCCCACGCATACTGCTTCGTGTGTTCCTAAATGGAAACTTTAAACCTGCCTTTGAATCTACTATACAGAGAGAGCTCCTAAACAGGGAGAGTTTCTTCGATCAACTTGATCCATCTCATCCAACCCACTAGTAAAGTTAGTCAGTGTAAAATTGCTACCAGTGGCCCGTTTCTCGAAAGGTACAAGCCTTGTATTACAAGTGTGTTTCCATGACAACCCATACGATTTGACAGTTCGCGCACTTCTAATACAAGGCTTTGTACCTTTCGAGAAACGGGCCCCATGAGGTTGGTTGGGGAATAAACCAGCAGGGGCAAATATGGTGTGTAAATTATTTACCTCTTCTAATTCCTTCTCAGTTGTGAACTGCTCCAGAAGAGTTCTAACTATCCTGCCGATTCTGGTCTCCGAGCCACGGAACCTGTAAAAGAAAATAAAAGTTTGTAGTTGATATACTACCAGAACTCGTATAAAATACCTGAAGAAAAGTTTGGTGTTGCCAAAGTGCTCTGTAGAATATAATGTTAGTGTGTTTATAGACGTCGCGAACTGATGATTCATCTTTTCTTGATATCATCAATACGATTGTAGGTAAATGAAGTCCCTAGCCACACATCATCATCATCATCATCATCATCATATCAGCCGAATGACGTCTACTGCTGGATATAGGCCTCCCCCAAAGATTGCCACAATGACCTGTCCTGCGCCACCCGCATCCAGCGGACTCCTGCGACCTTCACCAGGTCATCAGTCCACCTTGTTAGGGGCCTACCCACGGTTCGCCTTCCGGTACGCGGTCGCCACTCGAGAACCTTTCCGCCCCAACGGCCATCGGTTCTACGTGCAATGTGCCCCGCCCACTGCCACTTAAGTTTAGCGATTCGGAGGGCTATATCGGTTACTTCGGTTGTGTTGCGGATGGTCTCATTTCTGATACGATCTCGCAAAGAGACTCTTAGCATAGCCCTCTCCATTGCCCTTTGGGTGACCTTGAGCTTTCTTATGAGAACCATTGTAAGCGACCACGTTTCAGTACCGTACGTCATCACTGGCAACACACACTGATCAAACACTTTCGTCTTCAAACACTGCGGAATATTGGACGAAAAGACGTATCGTAGCTTCCCGAACGCTGCCCAACCGAGTCGGATTCGACGATTAACCTCTTTCTCGAAGTTGGACCTACCTAATTGGATAACTTGTCCTAGGTATATACACCGTGTTTCACTTAACACTAAAAACCTGAAAACAGTTTGTTCAGAATCGAGAGTAGAATCGATTGAGCTATATCTTGATGGGGGTAATATTTTTATTTAAATTTGTATTATTAGTTATTTTTAAGTGCCTATTCTATTGTACTCGTAAGACAACATCGTGTATATCGAATTGCTAGAGGTTGTTTACCTTTTTCAGTATTTAGGTGTATTAATACTGGCTGGTTACTTGGACGATTATTTTTTCCGCTACGAGTTTGACGTTGTTTGTCAGTTTAATCTTAATGTTTATCATAAGTCACAACAAATTGAACTCGTACCTAATTACAACCTTGTCATTTTGAATATTGGGTCTAAATTTGCTTACTGCGATTACCTGTCCAATTTGAAGTTTACTGTGACTGTGTGACAAAGCTTTAAAGTGTTTTACAATGACATCTTAGCTGTCTATTGGTAAACCTTATGCCGTTGCAGTAACGTACACAAATAAATAGTTTTATGGTTTATGGTGGAAGTTAGCAATTATTTTATTGAGTCACATTGAGTGTAGAGCTAAAAGTCAAGTAGAGCTGTACAGAAAATTAAAAATTCAATAAAAAAAAAGTAACCATCAGATTAAAAGATGAATACTCTAGATGAGTTTAAAAAAATAAAAATCATTTGGGGTGTCTGAGGTTTTGAGTGTTACCGGAAACACGGTGTATAATCGTCTACAACTTCGAGTGTAAAGCCTCCAATTGTAACGGGAATTGGTGCTACATGGGCATTGGAGATGATTTTTGTCTTATCCATGTTCATCTTAAGACCAACTCGCATGGAGGCTCTATTGAGGTCATCGAGCATCGTACTCAAGTCCTCCATGGTCACACCTAGCCACACACCCAGCGGTAAATCGGGTTACATCAGTGATACAGACAATAATAATGATGATAATGATTCTACTGATGTAGCAACTGCTGATGATGATAATGACTCACCTCTTCTCAATATCTCCTATACGATTGTAGATGAAGTCCCTAGCCATGTGGCTAATCGTCGGTTACTATGTAGTAACCGACGATAGATCGTATTACAGCAGTGTTAATGACAATGATGATGATGATGATAATGATTCTGCTGATGACGATAATGACTCACCTCTTCTCAATATCTCCTATACGATTGTAGATGAAGTTCCTAGCCACGTAGTAACCGACAGTGGATCGGGTGACAGCAGTGATAATGACAATGATGGTGATAATGATTCTACTGATGTAGTAGCTGGTGATGATGATAATGACTCACCTCTTCTCAATATCACCAATACGGTTGTAGATGAAGTCCCTAGCGACATAGTAACCGACAGTGGATCGGGTGACAGCGCTGATGACGGAGATGGAGTCTTGCTTACGGACCTCTGAGCCGTCTGTGATCGCCCATTCTAGATATCTGGAAATAGATGAGTAGATAGGTACCATCAGCTGCAAAAGTGCATGGCGAATTTATCAATGAATTCATTCATAATTTCTCCATGCACTGATGGTAAAATCAACCAATTGGCACCCTAGACCACTCTACAACCATGTCAAAATGATAAGCAGTAAGAGATTTCTTACAATCTGATTTATAACGTGTATGTGACATAGTATAGTTCTACAGTGTACTTATGTCAGTCAAAATGAAATACGCAGCTATGTAGATATAGGCAAAGAAGTTCGTTTCGTGTTATGAGAAAATATACCTAATTATATTTAAAAAGGTCAATTCTCGACTACAAAACTGGTACCTAAGAGAATGAAGTCAGGAATCTCCACAGTTTACGAAACTGACTCAGTATTTTGCCTCATCACCCATATAAGCCTCTTGCAACAAAATAAAGACGTTTAATAGGTATATTATATTGAATGATGATGAACTTAAAGGTGTTGTGAAGATTAAGATACTTTCGGACCCACAAACTTGGGGCTCACGTAAACTTCAACCCTGTAAGGGCCATTTGCACCACCCGTTTAACTCAAGGTTGGTGGGCTGTCAACTGTCAAAATCCATATAAAATGGTGGGTCAAACTCGGGTTAACCCTACATTTTCGGTGGTGCAAGTGACCCTAAGACTAAGAGTTTCAAATAAACTGATAATCCAGCATGGTCGACTTACTGGTTAAGAATCCAGACCTCCCTAGTGCAAGCGAGCGCCTGCAGAATATCATCAGAATGTGAAGCCACGTTGGAATGGCGTTTGCGTTCCAGCAGGAACCGCCATTCTACCACACTGCCGCGGTAGATGCCCACGCAGTATACGGTGCGACGGAGGTCCAATGGGATCCTGTCAAAACAATCGCCGTTAAAGTCAAACACCGACGAGAAATATATATTGCTGGTTTTAGTGTCCGCGTGGACGACAACATCAACTCCATACAAGTTGGTCGTGCTCACTCCGCGCGGTCGGTCAGATAACCCAACCTAACCCTAACCTAACCTAACCTTTCCTAGTTTAGTTTGCTGTGAGCGCTACCTATATCTGCAACTTACTGGATCCTCGTCGAGTCTTCCCCATTGTTTCAATGGTCAAACAAGGCAACCATTAAAAATTGACAATTGACGTTTCGTGTCCGTTGTCATGGTTACCTTAAGAACTTAAGGATCACTTACGGGTTGTCTTCGTCAGGGGTGTCAGAAGACATCCACCGCTGGAACAACTCGATGGCGTTCTCCTCGCAGCCGGGGACCTTCATGCGGCACGCCCATGAGCTGGTCAGCACCTATACATTGACACAAGCGTTAGGAATTTTCACAAACTTCTAACTGATTTAATAAGCTTAAAGTCTCCAAGGACCTAAGTCAAAGTCAAGCACAACTCTCTACAAGTTTACACACTTTTCGATGGTAAGTATTGATTTACCCTTAAAAGTAGGTGAACCAAGATGAACAGGCTATCCAGGACTGAAGGAATTCAAAGCATTTCTCTTGAACTTCATAATCTGACCCTAAGCGAAGAAGATATCTTGAAAAGTATCAAGCCAGCTGATAACCACTGAGAATAGTCTTCTTCTTCAGGTTTTCTGGAATTTCACCTTTAGAATGATCACTCTTTGGATGTGGCGATGGAAATCATGGAAATACTGGTCTTGTCATGGTTGTCTTTACCACAAGCTCTCGCCATTTTACCGAGTTACTATTTCTTACCTGTAACTTGACGCTGTTCAGCTGATCCCCATTAAGAATAGCCTTCTTCGCCAACCCTCCAGCCCTCTCATAGTTCTCAGCCACCAGCCCCCTCATGAACTTCTGGAAGGCGCCAAACTCTGGACTCCTCTTGATCACGTTCTCGATTTTGCTGAGCCCGCGGAGGCCGGTGGAGAGGGGCAGGTAGTCATCTTCACGGTTCAGGTATTTGACCATTCTGTTATGTGGAAAATAAAGGAATGAGGAAAATTATTGATATCAAATTTGGCGAGGAAGAAATTCTTTTATCAAAAGCTAAACAGCCAAGGCACCTTAGACCTTATAAACAAGGCTCTCGATCTAGAATAGTATCTAGCAGTAGAGCACCAGATAAGCTCTTGCTTACTGGTGCTCTACTGCTAGATACTTTGTCAAAACTGGTCAGGATAGGATGATCATCTCTGATTTTTACTTGATTTTACATTTTTAAGGCGTGCGTGTCCGGTTCTTTACAGAATTGTTATCTGGCGACGTACGTATTGTCACAAATACATGTAATCTTATGGGTATGTCAATCATTAACGCTGGCGGCTGCCGTACATAACAATTAGCAGCACCAGTAGGTAGTGCACCTAGCGAATAACCATCTAAAACAACTGGAACTGTTACGTATGGTCTTTACCACTCCGGGTGATATTTTTCCCGGACTTTAAACAGTCCAGGCGAGCTCCAAGGAGTCAGTCATGAGCTGCACGCGACTCAGCACTGGGATGCTGGCGTAGTTCTCACTGAGAGTTGACGTTTAAGATCATACTTACTGTAGAGCATGTTCGTAATCCAGCACATTAGTCCAGGCGAGCTCCAAGGAGTCAGTCATGAGCTGCACGCGACTCAGCACTGGGATGCTGGCGTAGTTCTCACTGTTGAGGGTCTTGGAGAGCAGACGCCAGTTATCAGCGTCGTAGTTCACGCGGTATGGAGCTGTGGAAGGGGATTTATGGTAATCTCGCTCGCTTGAGGAAGAGACAAAAGTAGCCTATGTCAGTCTCCATCCCTTCAACTGTCTCCACTTAAAAAATCACGACAATTCGTCGCTCCGTTTTGCCATGAAAGACGGACAAACAAACAGACACACACACTTTCCCATTTATAATATTAGTATGGATTTATTCGATTTTAAAATCTAGCTACATAAAAACACTAAATTTGAAATTTATTGACACTTTTGAGTTGATAATCTTGATACTCTTAAAATTTGGTGAAATAAAGTATCAAGAGGAATACAGACCGACTCCTTCGTTCTGATTTGGTTATCCTTATAGTCTTTTTCTTGAGCTTAGCTGTAAGAACATTTATCAAACCCGTAGGAATTGAGCATGGACGATGGATGCTGATGGACTCACCAATCATCTCAGCGTTGAAGAGCACCCACTCATTCACCCCAGAGCCATGCTTGTACCGTTGTCCTATCTACAGACCCTCGTCAGCAGCCAGCCACTCCACAGGCTCCGGTTTTGTCCCACTTCATTCTGACCACTCACCAGAAGGACTAGCAGTGCTAATGTTATCATTCACTCAGTAAATATACCTATGGTCATATCCTCACATCGATAGCGAATTCTAATAAAAAAAAGGCAGTACTCACCAATCATTTCAGCGTTGAAAAGCACCCATTCGTTAGCCCCAGAACCATGCTTGTACCGGTGTCCCATCTGTAGTCCCTCGTTAGCCGCTAGCCACTCTACAGGCTCAGGTTTCTGTCCCACTTCGTTCTGGCAGAGTACATTGAGAGGCACCCACCAGGAGGGCTGGGAGTCAGAAGACGCTTTGTTGCCGACGGCGAGGTAGCGTTTCTAGAAAAGATTTTAGGAGTTAGAAGTCAAAAAAATCGTTGGTAATCGTGGCCGTAATAGCGACATAAACTAACTAAACTAACTATTTTGACTCACTGATCCAAAGTGAATCTTGGCCTCCGAAACGAGACATCGCCTCCTGTCCCGATCCTGCGCAGCCTCTTGCCAGTCACTGACTTGAAGCCGACGCAGATCCGCCGCCACACTGTCCTCCCAGCGATACCTGGGTCGACCTGCCGGACGGCCACCAGCCGGTCCACCCAGAAATGCTCTCTTGACAGCCCGATCGACATAACGTATGAAAACAAGCATCTATCGCTTGCTTCTGTAACTCCAGCCTGTAGGACTTTTCTGGTCCATCTAAATATTATACTCGTAACTATTGATCGAAAACAAAATCGAATATAACGATGAGTATGAATATGGCTTAGTCCACGTCCATGAAGGATTTCACGGTAAAGTTGAATCAGTTTTCCTTATTGATTATTCCTTTGCCTATTTAATAGGTTCCCCCTCTGGGCAGTTCACATACCTGTGTAATAGACAGTGTGCCATCGCTATAGTCCCTCGTCACCGTGATGAGCGGGTACCCAGTCTGCTTAGTCCACGTGTCCATGATAGTCTTCACAGTGACGTTGCGAGAGAGACCTCCGTTTTCTTGGTTGACGGCCGTCAGCTCGGCCCAAAGGTCATCTTGCTCAGCGTTGTGGTATGAGTATTTGACGAGGTAGCTGTGGGCAAACAAGTCAGATTAAGAATTTTACAAAAATAACTACATAAATGGATATGGAATATTGAATGGCTTGCACTTCAAAACCAGAAGTAGACTAGGTATTGCACCCTATGAAGGCTTGCGGCTGCCCCATCTTAAATTTAACTCTGACTACGGCCCTGGATTTACTAAAAGTCTGGTCTACTCACTTATTGATGGCTTTCCTGAAGACCTCCTCTCCAAGGAACATGGTCATCATACGGATGAGAGAAGATCCCTTGCGGTAGGAGATCTCATCGAAGATCTCTGCGATGCGCTTCGGATCATTAATGGGGACGGATACCTGAAACAAGATTATTATCTTGAGAGAAATTACTATCTAAATCTACTTACTAGTCAAGGAAGAAGCAGAGGTCGAGCGAATATGGAAGCTTTCTGCAAAATAGCCAGTAACGGATCTAGACTTTTTTACAAAAACTAAAAAATTACAAATGTGACGCCTTTTGGACTTTATGAAGTTCGAATTTGCCCCTAATAGACTTGGAGCCCGGGGCAAGGGCCCCGGCTCGCTCCCCCCTAGATCAGGGCCTAAAATATAGCCTGCAAAATAGACCCACACCTTTGATAAGAGACCATCGTCCGTCTAGTATAATGGCACACTTTTCTTCGGAATTGTATCTATAGTCAACGAGGATTGGATTGGATTGTACTTGGACTCTTGTATTGTATCTCCGGGGGCCCTACACGATCTTAAAATCGTTCACTTACTCAAGAGCTTCTCGACCATCTCTAAGTGGTTGGTGATGAGGTTAGTAGCTTTCTGAATTAACTTAATTCTAGGTAGCCGGCAAAGTTCTTCATTCTTTAATACGGGTTGATCAAAATTCAATGCATCTCGAAGTTAAGGCATGAGATCATTCTATGACTGACTACCCTCTTTAACTACTAATCTGAATAGTAAAGTTGAATATTTTGTCTAGTGTAATGTATGTAATATCCAGAGATCGGACAGTTGGGCGTCATTTGTATGACGTTCTCGGAATAATGAATCTCATTTTGTTAGAAATTACGCTAAGAGTCCGATCACTAGAAATGTCAGAACTTACAGGGTGGCTGGACTCGAGCGCGTCCAGATTGAGAACGGACATGAGATTATCCACAGCGTAAGCCCGCTCCGCCTTCCACTCGGGCTCGACGGCCGCCACTCCTATAGAGGCCGCGAACGTCGCGAAACCCTCGTTCAGCCACAAGTCCGACCACCACTTCATGGTGACCAGGTTTCCGAACCATTGGTGAGCTAGCTCGTGGGCTATCACCTGGAAACAAGTGTTAAATGTTAGGAATAAGTCCGTTTTCACATTATCCGATCCGATATCGGATGTCGGAAGGATTTCAATAAAAAAAAATCCAAGATGGCGCCTGTAATGTATGGGATATCGGTCCGACATCCGATATCGGATCGGACAATGCGAAAACGCACTAATGGTCAAGAACAAGAGGAACATATATTTTGCAATAACATCTCATCAGCTAATCGCACCATGTCCATATTTTCTTTATCGAACTTGGTTTTGTCAAATTCAGAGCAGATAAAGGAACAAGTTGAAATATTTTCTTGTGAGATTCAAGTCAAGGGGGAAAACTCCAGATCAAGATATATCTGGAGGATATTTTTGTAATGTTTTTTTCTTATGTCCCATTTTTCTTTAAACTTCCGAAAGCATTGGAAATTTTCTACAACTAATACATTGACTAATCGAGGGTCTTAACAAACTATACAAATCGATCCCAAGGTCCACTTTAAAGTGGATCGACGATCTAATGAAGGTCTACATACTTAATCCGATGGATGCAGATGGCGCAAGATCGAACGTTCTGGAAATCCTTAAACCAAACCTTTGGCCAGAAGTGAAGGGTCTTTTAGATGATGACTGTGATGACGAGATTACAGTTGTTCTTACCTCAGCAACGCGCTCCTCGTTCAAGAAAGATGACTACTCCTTATCATACAACAACGTTATTTCTCTATACGTGATGAGCTCCCAGGCCCTTTCTGCCATGCCATTTCTGCAACAGCCAAGCGTCGCAAAACCGCAATCTATCTCTATCGCTCTTGCGTATTGGCGCGACAGAGCTAGACTGCATTTCTGTGTTGTTTGGCGTCGCACAAATGCCATTCGGCTACGGGGCCAGATCTCCATAGCTCCGGCCGCGAAGTCAGTTAATTGTTCTACTTGGGCAGAGGGAAGGACACACCAAACAATGCGGTGACGATGTTTGGGCCAAAATTGCAGTGTCATACATACCTCAGCTGAAGCGCTGGTAACCTAGCGGTAAGTACCTTCGACTTTCATTCCGAAGGTCGCGGGTTCCAACCCCGGCTCGCACCAATGTTTTTCGGAATTTATGTGCGAAATGTCATTTGATATTTGCCAGTCGTTTTTCGGTGAAGGAAAAAATCTTAAGCAAACCGGACTAATTCCAATAAGGTCTAGTTTACCCTTCGGATTGGAAGGTCAGATGGCAGTCGCTTTCGTAAAAACTAGTGCCTACGCCAAATCTTGGGATTAGTTGTCAAAGCGGACCCCAAGCCCCCATGAGCCGTGGCAAATGCCGGGATAACGCAAGGAGGATGACATACCTCAGCTACACGTTCCTTGTTCAGAAAAGATGACTGCTCTTTGTCATATAGCAACGCAGTTTCCCGGTAAGTGATGAGTCCCCAGTTCTCCATGGCTCCGGCCGCGAAGTCGGGAATAGCCACCATGTCTTGCTTGGGCAGAGGGAATGGCACTCCGAACCAGGACTCGAAGTGGCTGAGGACTTTAGGACCGACTGTTGAGGCGTACTCCGTCTGGAAAATATTTGACTTTTGAGCAAATAGAAGTATGACATTCACAAATTAAATTGCTGAACATATAGATGGTCAATCAAAAGTCTTGGCAATAAAAAAGGCGGCAAATTTAAAAAAAAATTTAGGGCTCAGTGGCCGTATGACTTCATGAATCGCGTGCCTTCCTAAAACTTGACGTTGGTGGAATCATCGACGACTCATCGACGAGCCACACTTGAAAATTTACGTATTGAAATGTAGGAGTGAAGGTTTAATTCCCATAGAAAAGGTTGACCGTCTATAAATGTGTAACATTATAACTACAAAATCATCATCAACACGCATTTTTAAAGTCAAAAGCTCGAAAACCTTAATGCCTTGAAGCTTGACAAGTTGAGGAAATTAGTTTGAAACAATTTTTTTTTTCATTGGAATGGCAAGGCTTTTTGAGGAAAAAATGGAGGAGTGTACATGGGTTTCGGGAAGCAGGCTCGTCGATAGGCAGGCGGTATACTTATTTTGCCACCTATGGCATAATAGTTTTAAACCCACACCTGTTCTATAGCGTCTCCCCTGGCCCAGATCCTGAACTTGGTCTTGGACAGGTCGGCGGGGCTGACGACGTGCTCGAACTTGGAGACCACCCACGCCACCAGGTACGTGGACATCGGCACAGAGTTGCCGAAGTGGTCCCACACGAATTGGTCGAGGGGTTTCCTGAAAATATTGATATTTAGAGTCAAAAGATCGCTTTAGGCTGGGTTTATTGGCGCAGTCAGTAGGTTTAAAATAACTTTTGATTATAGGCGATCAATCGACGTTCGTATCGACGTTTAATGTGTGCATATTACCTAGTTCGGCCCGTCGGCCATTTTTTTGCTATAAGGTTTTTTTTTTTAAAACACTAACTTTCCTTAAATTCTCAAGGCTGATTTTTATATACGTAATAGAAAAGACTGTAAGGATTTGATAATCATTATTTCCAGACCATTTCCGCCGGCCGTAACTTTTACCAGACGCTTGAAAGTCTCTATAACTTACCCTAATTTCTCAAGCTACGGCCGCCGCAAATGGTTAGGAAATGATGATTATCAATTCTTTTTCTAACACATATATAATAAAAATTAGCCTTGAGAATGTAAGGAAAGTAAGTGTATTTAAAAAAAACCTTATAGCAAAAAAATGGCAGACGGGCTGAACTAGGTAATATGTAGACATTAAACGTCGATCCGAACTCTGTATTATCCCAAAGTTTCATCCTTGAGATTTCGAGGAAGGACTGGCGCAGGGACCCGATTTTTGAGTCTCACTGTCACTAAAATACCGGTTGAAAACGGTGAATTGCCTATTATTTTCAGTGACAATTTTCTGAATTCGAACGCGTGAGACTCAAAAATCGGCCCGCTGGGCTCTTAGTCCAAATCGTGTTCGACTCGCAATGGCAAATTAGAAACCTGTGTCCAGAATGTGGAATGTATGTAGTTGTAGGTTCAAGGTTGTGTATTCATCAAGCCCGAAAATTAATCTGTAGTACTTTTTACAGTACATTTAGCCTTAGAAAGCAAAATGTAAAATACATAAGTACTTATTTATTAAGAAACCTGCTGGCATGGCCACTGTGTAAAAGTTTTATTGACTTACTTGAATTTCTTGGTCACTGTTGTCCACGGCCAATGACTGTCTAAGGCACTGCAAAAAAAATGAAATTTAAATGGAGTCAAGCGGATTCTTACATCCCCTAACTTCTATACAAGTCAGGGGGCAAATCTCTTGACAGCCTTTCAGATTATAGATGATTCTGTAGCCTATCAGTTGGCAGTAGGTACAAAGATTTATAAAAACCAGGGGTCCAATTTCCCTGCTGTCTGTCAGATGTCCCTCTCTTAAAAGGTAGCTAAAGATCGGATGGAAAGCTAATAATATTGGAAGGATTCTAGGTAGATACATTTCTTACTTGTTATCCGAAGAGCTCTCAACCGGCATGTTAGCGATGGCGGTATAATCTCGGTGGTGGCCGATGTTCACCTTGTAAGAGGCCTTGTATATTGGCTCGTCGAAACAGGGGAACGCTTTTCGGGCTGAGATGGACTCGAATTGCGTCGCCACCAGATGCCTGTTGACAATAAATTTTCATTAATTCCACACTTCTATACATATTTAAGAACGATAGTCCGCTCTATCATATGTTTATCATAGAAATATGATCATACGTCTGTATGCCTCCCCTTTTCTCCAATTGATGTGAAATAATAACCTAACCACAGAATTAAAATTTTGAAAACAACCCCCGACTGCGACATTAGTATGTAGACCGATTTTCATGAAACATGGCTAAGAACACTCCCGACTAACTCAGCTTTCAAACAAAAAAAAACCTAAATCTATATCGGTTCATCCGTTCGGGAGCGACGATGCCACAGACAGACACATACACAGACAGACAGACAAATAGATAAACAGGCAGACAGACAGACACGTCAAACTTATAACACCCCGTCGTTTTTGCGTCGGGGGTTAAAAAATAGATGGCATGTTACCGACGTGGCGATGGCGTGTTGCTTAGTCCGATAGGACTCAGTACCTACTTATAGACAGAAACTCAGGAGACTGGCTCGCAATTCACACCTGGGGCATATTTTACAACAGTGACACTTCGCGGTTGATTGGCTGTTCAACAAGGCAAATATTGAAGCTCAGTAAAGTCTGTTCGGAAGAAGAAGAGTCGTGAAGTGTATAGGGTCCCATACAATCCAGGACTCTTCGAACAAACTCTAACAATGGTACTTTACTTATCAACCCGTAAATAGGCACAGAATAGGCTAGTTTCCTGTACTTAAAATAATAGTTATTTGTTATACAAGGGTGCAAAGTTGTATTGTATAACGCCGAGTGTGGAATTAAAAAACAAAAGTAAAATACATTTTCCCCTCACTAGCTCGGAAACACGTGTTTTGTCCTTTAATACCAGCGGGTAAAAACGCATTTTATCCACTAGTGGATAAAGTAAACCTTGAATATAGTCAAATTTTCTGCTTTAAAATTGATTTCTTTGAACATGGCTAAGAACCCTCTCGACTAGCTCAGCTTTCAAACAAAAAAAAACTAAATCTAAATCGGTTCATCCGTTCGGGACGATGCCACAGATAGACACACACAGACAGACAGACACGTCAAACTTATAACACCCCGTCGTTTGGGGTCAAAAAAGCACTTACTCATTGTTCCCAGTCTTCTTATCAACATAGTTACTGATGTAGGCTCCATCCAACCCATTAACAAGATTCCCGGAGTACGGGATAGTCAGCGTGTAGTTCCGTCCCACTTCCAACTGGTTGGCCAACTCGACGGTCAGCAGGTTGAAGGTGTCGTTCAGTTGGACTTTGGCGACGTTGATGGAGCCACCGTCGCTGGTTAAAGTGACTTTGTCTTCGTCGATGTCGAAGTCTTTAGCGTGGAGGACGATTTTTGAGGTTTTGGCGTTGGCTTGAAGCTGGAAATGAAAATAGTTTTTATTTTATTTTATTTTTTATTTCATTTCTAAAAACTGTAGCTACAACTGCTACAAGTTACAAGCGGAAGTCTCTTTTCAACATTAGTCATATTAGACATTGATAGAAAAGTCATATTAGAAATTGTAACTTGTAGCTTCGAGAAATGGGCCCCAAGATGTGTACAATAATAATGATGTCTTAAATAGATCACTAACTAACTAACTAACTAACTATTTTGGCTCAGTGATCCATAGTGAATCTTGGCCTCCGAAACGAGAGATCGCCACCTGTCCCGATCCTGCGCAGTCTCTTGCCAGTCACTGACTTGAAGCCGACGCAGATCCGCCGCCACACTGTCCTCCCAGCGGTACCTGGGTCGACCCGCCGGGCGGCCACCAGCCGGTCGACCCAAGAAAGCTCTCTAAATAGATCACTAACTACATAAACTGAAATTTTGTGCACAATACGCAGTGTCTCACATCTCATGGTCAGGGATTTTTTAAAAGGTAATTTCCTTTAAATGCTTTCAAATATTTTGATTAACAACCAAAAATAAAAATATGATGGGACCTTGCATCTATTGTTTCGTAGATTTCATTTAATTCAGCGACATAAATAATTGACATTACTTACTTACATAAATAATTTGGAAAAAAAAATTAAATACTTAATTGGAGTTGTCTAAGTTTGAAAAATTTACAGATGATAATGATGTTGGTATTTAATTATTACTGGTACAGTCAACCAATTGGAACCCTAGGCCACTGTAGAACTATGTCATAGTGACGTTATAAATCAGATTGTAAGAAATCTCTTACTGCTTGTCATTTTGACATGGTTATAGAGTGGCCTACGGTTCCAATTGGTTGACCATACATATTATACATTGTGTAACAATAAATTCTATCATCTATTACCAGAGCAACGTAAACCAAACAATAACTGGTACAAAGTCGCAATCGATCCTGTCGTATCGATTAGGATATAAATAGGCTTTTCGGTCACTGAAGCCTTCAGGTTTGACCGGTCACTCAGAATGGTCATTCCACTCAAGCGGCATTCCAATTTCAAAATGTCAGATTTTAATCTTGCGTTTCATTAATTTCTTTCAATCATGTACAACATAATTATGAATACAATTACAATGTGTGTACCCCTCAAATTTCATTAAAGTGTCAAAAGGGCCACTACGCGTTGGCTTCGGCCCCGCGCACGCTTCCCAAAGGTCCGGGGCACCATTGTTCCGTGATGGGAAAGATGAATAATGATGATGTTTCAGGTTCAGGTGTTCGTTTTTTTTTAAGTTAGTTTTGAATGCATGCATTTAAGTTGGGTTTTTTTTTTGATGAATACTTTTGCATGTTAAATTGTATCTTGTTATTTAATGCATGTTAATTATAAGATGTAATGTTTTGAAAAGAAGTGGCCCGCCGAGTTTCTTGCCGGTCCCATAGTGGATACCCCCCTCCAACTGAGGGGGGACTGAAATCTTCTCGAGGCTGAGGGGTTAGAGCCGGCGTAGCTTTATTTGACGTTCATATGCGCATTGTAATATGCCTACTTGAAAAATAAATATTTCATTTTCATTTCATTCTTCATTTTTCTTTTTCCCCAGGACGGGGAAAATTTACACTTTCAAGAATCACCCTCACACAAAAAAAAAATTTTTTTGGGAATTTCGCTTGACGTCATATAACATTTTATCTTTATTTTGCCCTGAGACATGCGTAGTTAAAATCTTTCGGTTCCCTCTAAGTTACACCATGTATATACAACTAGATCGTAAGAAAATGAATTATTGCACTTTCGTTCGCCCTACTTGCTAGCATTAGGTATAATTTCTCGGTATCCGGATTGCATCAGTGTTGCATAACAACTTGTTTCGTTAACGTTATTGATATAATAACGATCAAACAGACAAATCGATTATGTACTTAATTGAGCTTGGTAAGAAGTGGTCAAATCAGCTTCTTTTTAAGATCTGTCTAAACGAATTTGAACGACTTGCTAATATGGAATTAATATGAAATCGAATTTAGTGACGTCACGGTCAACCAGCTCAGTTACTTTATATATTTCTACCTCACTTATTAAATAGAAATTGGATTTAAAAATAACCTCTGTCCATGTTTTTCTTATAATTATCTGATGCTTTATTTCGTGCAAGGTATAAAATATTTTATTTTAAGAACTGTCAAGTTCCCTATTATAGAGCCATCTCTCGACACAGGCTTAGAACTTTTGAACCTCAAACCTCAGCTTTGACAATTTGGCCCATGGATATTCTTACTATTCTTAGCTTGATATGTGTTAAAATGTCAAATATTAATATTAGCGCCATCTAGCTGAGCGTACCCCAAAGGTTGTAATGTCATCTAGGCCACCGTACCCTTTTCTGTATGGTACTGAGGTACGTTTTTTTCTTAGACTTTATCTGTCTATCCGGAGTTATATATGTCTTTGGTACAAGTCAATGTAATTAATATAAATGCGGACTAAGTGCCAAAAATATCTATCCACAAACATAACTGCGTTTTCACATTATCCGATCCAATATCGGATGTAGGACCGAGATCCCATATTATTTCAGCCGCCATCTTTGATTTTTGCCTTTGAAATCATTCCTACATCCGATATCGGATCGGATAATGTGAAAACGCTCGTAAACGTTTAAACAACAAAGTCGTGTAAGGTGAATTAGGGTAATTCCGAATAACAGAAATGCTCTGGTAATTCCGAAAGGGGAATCTTGATATGATTGAAATAATGGTGATTTTTATGCGACTTTCGGAATTAGAAGACTTTCGGAATTACCCTAATGCACTATATACGTATTTTCGGCACATCTTTATATAATTATGACTGTACGACAGAACAGACAGAACTTTGGACAGGTTGAAGGTTTGGCTGCATCAAACAAAATCGTATCACGTTTAATTTCTTGTTCCTTATTCACTTGGTTGAAGCGACAACTAAAAGTGTGTATTAGTCTCACAAGCTTAGGTACCGGGATTCGAACCCAGGACCGCTTAGCCGACAGGGTCACTACCCGCTAGGCCAAACCGATCGTCATTTCTATCCTATGTGTAAAAAAAAATAAAAAAAAATATAATAAAAATTCAATCAAGAAATAAATCTACATTGGTATGCTTCACTAATGGCGATACGAATTAAATATTGCATCATAAAATATGATATGCATTTCAAAGATTTTTTTTAGCTACGATGCCACAGACAGACACACACACAGACAGGCAGACAGATAAACAGACAGACCAACAGACATCTAAAATCTTGTCTTGATTCAATTTAAAATCTTGATGTTGAACTGTGTCGTGTCGTATATTATAAACAAGACATTAGTGTATACTAGAGATGGGCCGAATATGGACTTTGCCGAATACGAATATTCGGCCGAACATTCGGTTCAGCTCTTACCGAACCGAACATTCGGGCGAATATTCGGTTACGCCATATTTTTAAATCGGATGTTGAGATTGAAACTATTAAATGATGATAATGGTTACATACGTTACTACAACTATGTTCTTATGATTTAATGGATAACTAAAACTTAGTTAAAACAACTCTGAACTGAGAAGACTCAACTCTTAAACTACGGTTTTTGAACTTGAAAAAAAAAACAATTGTATTTATATTTTGATGCATAATTATCTCTTTTTAGTAGTTCCTTAGAAAGCTACTAAAATAGGAGCTTATTATCAAATGGAATACGTAAGATCTTCATTAGTTATATACTTTGTTTATTCGGCAATGGAACCGAATTATTCGGCCGAATACGAACATTGAAATACTTGCCGAATATGCCGAATACCGAATATTTACCGAATATTCGGCCCATCTCTAGTGTATACCTACACTAAGTTTCAAGTCATTGTTGTCAACTAGTTACTATTCTTGTCATTCGCTTACATTGTCCTGTGCCAAGGTAAGTGTTTAAATCAGTGGAAACTGTGCTTAATCGCGGCAGTTGGGTACAGAGAAGCTTACAATTTAGTAATTTACCTGTTAGTTCTTCCTAGTACATATTTTAAGTAATAAGTATCTACACCTATTAGTAAAGTTGTACCTACACCTACTTAATCCATACTAATATTATAAACGGGAAAGTGTGTGTGTCTGTTTGTTTGTCCGTTTTTCGTTTGTCAGTTGAAGGGATGGAGAGTGACATAGGCTACTTTTTGTCTCTTTCTAACGCGAGCGAAGCCGCGGGCAAAAGCTAGTAATAAATATTTTGAAGAAGTAGGTACTCGTATCGTAGTGTCTAGGGTATAAGTATCCAAACGAATCGGCAACGAGGCTTTTTTTCTTATAATTATAAAATTTTATAGTCCAGTTTAAATACAAAGGCCCGATAGTACAGTCAACAACACAGCTGTGGCTACAGCCAAAGTGGCAAAAGATATGTACACAGAACTTTATTACCTGCCTTTACATTAAGGTGTGTAGTGTATACATAACAGAGTGGGGCCTGTAACAAAGGCGAAGAATTGAACTCTAGGCTATTCTCCTTATACTGATCAACATTTGTTCGGCGACTTTTAAAAATAACCTGTATTTTGATTTTTATCACCCTTGAAAGTTTTTTCTAAGAGGTAATGTATTGCGAATTCTGTTAAGTCTAAAGTGTGACAGACAACGTCAATGACAACAATAATGGCGTACATTGAAGCTAATATTTATTTTGTATAAAAAATTAAAAATTTAAAGACTTCATAATTTTTAAAAGTCACTGAACAAATGTTGATCAGTATAAGGAGAATAGCCTACAGTTCAATTCTTCGCCTTTGTTACAGGCCCCACTCTGTATATTTCCTAATTGGATTAACATAATAACAAACGGCAAACATTTTGTTACGTTTCATATTACACTTTAAGTTCTCGCGCTTTGTACACATATTTAAAGTCACACACAGGTCGAACGCGATTAATTAACATTATTTTTACCTTTTTTACCTGGCCGAAACGTTGGGAAAAAAGGTAAAAATAATGTTAATTAATCGCGTTCGACCTGTGTGTGACGTTTCATATTACCATAGTTCAGACAAATACAAATAGTACTTGAACTTTCTGTTTTTAAAAAGACAAAAATTTTGGTGTAAGTATTTTGTTATTTTATAGCCATCGTTGCTGACCGTACCGTACCCTTGAAATTGTCGGGTGACGGCCAACCGGGCGGAAAGAAAAGCAAAGTAAACATCCTCATTTCAACTGCTAACCACGAACTTCATGTCGCTAAAGGTTGTAAAGCCAGCGGGCCGATTTTTGAGTCTCACGCGTTCGAATTCAGAAAATTGTCACTGATAATAATAAGCAAGTCACCGTTTTCAACCGGTATTTTAGTGACAAAATCCCGTGTGCGAGATTCAAAAATCGCCCTCCAGAACAGAAATATATTACGCGCCATGTTGCGGAATTTCATTAGAACTAATTTCTTCATACTAAACTGGACTGTTTCCGCATCCTTACACCAGAATAATATAACAACGCCTTCTTCATATACGAAATGGATTCGATACTGGTTTGCTCGAGAAAGTTGCTTTATATTATAGTGTTTTAGTCTAGGCATGTCTAGGCTAACAATCATCAACCAATACCTATTTATTTTGTTATTGTTTTTTTATGTGAGACGAAATATTCCGCTTCGGTCCTCATTTTAGTCACGGTGACCGTACGAATAGGTGTGAAATTGTGAATAAGCTATTCTACGTCAAAACCAACCGACACTTAAAAAACTGCACCGTCTTGCAGTAAAAAAACTATGATCTTAATCATCTATCATATCAGTAATTGCATATACAGGGTGTAAACCTAATACGGGCGAACCTCTTAACGGTGGTGAGTATAGGATATAAAAAATGGAATTAGATAACTTTTACTTAAACTTGAAATATTTTTTTTATCCATACAAATTAATTCGGCCCGCAACGTAATGCAAACACACTCGCGTTTAACGCTCGTTGACAGTTGTCATTGATTGTCATCGCAACCACTTTACAGTACATTGCTGCTGGGAATTTTTTCAAAAATTCATTATGGGGTGAAAATTAAGAGTAACTCAAAAACACCTCTTAATTAATGATAACAATATTGAATTATATGCCTGGTTTCATTTATCGCCCTTATTAGGTTTACGCGCTGTACAATGTAAAATTCTCTCGAAATCTTACATTGGCCGAATCCCTCGCAATGCTCAAACTTCCACTTCTCAAACCACTCGCTACGCTCCCGGTTCAATATTGGAAATTTTCACTCGTTCGGGTATCAATATTGGCACCTGCGCTTGAACAACAATTTTGCCCCCTTGTAAACCAAATAACTAGATACATATTTCCAAACATTTTTTCCATGACGTACCATCGAGTAACTAACTCATGCTAATAGCTACACTATTTCCAGAAATGTTATAACCCTGTCGCTTGTCCCTATATATTGCTGTTTTTTAACCCCCGACGCAAAAACGAAGGGGTGTTATAAGTTTGACGTGTCTGTCTGTCTGTCTGTCTGTCCGTCTGTCTGTCTGTCTGTCTGTCTGTCTGTCTGTCTGTCTGTCTGTCTGTTTGTCTGTCTGTGTGTGTGTCTGTCTGTGGCATCGTAGCTCCTGAACGGATGAACCGATTTCGATTTAGTTTTTTTTTATTTGAAAGCTGTGTTAGTCGGGAGTGTTCTTAGCCATGTTTCATGAAAATCGGTTTTCCCCTCACTAGCTCGGAAACACGTGTTTTGTCCTTTAATACCAGCGGGTAAAAACGCATTTTATCCACTAGTGAGTAAAGTAATTTGACCTTGAATAAAGTCAAATTAACTGCTTTAAAATTGATAAAAGTAGGTGAATCTAGTAATTAAGATGATTTACCACCTGTGGAACTACTGGAAGCAGTGATAAACGCATTTTTTTGCGTTGTAGTTTCCTCGCTATAGTGAGGGGAAAAGTTTTGTGTTACACTCGGGTGCAAATGTATTTTACTTCTCGTGTGTTAAAAAACTCGCAAGTTCAGGATTCTATTCCCGAACCACTCGCTTCGCTCGTGGTTCAACTATAGAATCCTTTCTCTTGCTCGTTTTTCAATTCCACACTCGGCGTTAAAATACAACTTTGCCCCCTTGTATAACAAATAACTATTAATTTTGTGGTTAGGTTAGTTTAATGGGTGTTTACCTGTCAATAAAGAACAATACCTACATATTATTATCATATAAGTACTTATTATTTTTTGTTCCTCCTTGACGCATTTCTGTTTCGCCCCCAAGGCCACCAATTGTATTGTAATTGTACTTTTTCATGTAGATTAAAATAAATAAATATTGTATCAGTTGTCACGTATAAGCACTAAAATCAGTTTTCTAATTTCCATCGACTTCGGCAGACAAAGGACTGGAAAGTAACCTACATACGAGGTTCGATCATGTCGCAGTGAAACCGTTGCAAAAACGGGCATTGTGTACTGCAAGGTTGATTTTAGTGTTTGCTAGGCTTTTAACACCTAAATATATACTACATCTCGGACACTGGCGATCAAATATATGAAAGAGGCGCGTTCCCAATACACATTCTAAGCTTGTGTAAGTAGGTGAACGCGTACCATGCTTGAATGAGTGAGATATGACAGGTCGACTGTTCGCGTTTTTGACAGGCAATAACAACTGTGTGGTAACCGAGAGGGGGTGGGCGGCACTTTCAGCGGCGAGCGGGAGTGGCCATACTGTACGATAGTACTCTTTATTATACCGTGCCTATACTATCTGAGTTGTTGTAGTTCTAAAGTTGCGCCTATAACGGAAAAGTTGGGGAGTGGCAGGTTGGCGTGGTACGGTCATGTAATGAGGAGGGTCCAATCTGTTTATGTTGGCAAAATAATGTTAGAGATGAATGTTGAGGGATGGAACGGGAAGGGTAAACCCAAACAACGATGGATGGGTGTGAAAGAGGATATGAGAAAGAAAGGTGTTGAGATGACGAATGATTGAGGAGAATGGAACAGGACAAGTTGTACCGGCCCCACACAACGTGGGATTAAGGGTAGGAAGAATAGAATAGAATAGAATAAATTTTATTCGTAAACACACAAAAGAGAAAAATATTACAAATAGGAACACATAAAAACGAGAAGGTGCCACGAAATGGTTTAACCTCAGCATATTGCTGGCGACTTCCAGCGCTGATCTTCCGGTTAAACCATTCGGTGAAAAACAATCACAACAGGTAACATGAACAAAATTATAGAAAACAACATATTACACACAAAAAAGAAAGATATTACATGCTTTTTTGAAAACTATAACTACTACGAAGAAGAAGATTATCTGAGTTCTAGGACACGAGTTTTTGGTTTCGATACAAATTATGATATTTAATACCTTTGTCTCTGTTTGTCCTGAATTTCGTAAAAGCTTTCTGAGTGATCGGCGTCGTCTCCATGGAGAACTGATATTCATCCCTAAGAAATGAACAAGTAGTCGCTCCCGTGTAAACATAACCTAACCACAAAGTTAAAAATTTGAAAAAACCCCGATCGCGAAATAGCGGACCGATTTTCATGAAACATGGCGAAGAACACTCCCGAGTAACTCAGCTTTCAAACAAAAAAAAATCTAAATCGGGTCATCCGTTCGGGAGCTACGATGCAACAGAAAAAAATATTTAAGAAATATTTAACTGACCATCTTACAGAAAATTGTTATTATTCTACCTCTGTAAAGTATTGACGAGTTTAAAACAACATGTAAACTGTGAGATTTTATAACTATTTGTTAATAAATTAATCATAGAAATGACATAATAGTTATTTGTTATACAAGGGGGCAAAGTTGTATTTTAACGCCGAGTGTGAATTTAAAAACGAGCAAGTGAAAGGATTCTATAGTTGAAGGAGAAGGTTCGAGAATAGAATCCTGAACTTGCGAGTTTTTTTAACACACGAGAAGTAAAATACATTTGCACCCGAGTGTAACCACAGAATATATAATAGTACAAGTACAGAAGGCCCACTGCTTTGAAGTTCACGAAATACCGCCTTTTTAAATACCTACAAAATGATTACAAAGAAACGAGCCGCACGTGCGCAGCGTCGGACGCTAGGGTTGCCTATGTACCTATTAAAAAAAATTAATACTCAGATAAAATGTTATGCTATTATATTCAAGTCTTGGGTACTTTCTAGGTATATACAGTATTTATATATTTTTGTCTAAATCCCAACGTCACAAGCCTGATTGAACGTTTCCGTGGGCCATAAATGACATAATCAATAGTGGATCTGTGTAAGATTGTCCTATTTTATTCATAATGTTTGTTTAACTAAGCGTTATTAGCCATTCCACACGCGGATATCGCGTGTGAACCTTTAAAAAATCTCGCGACGTATAGTAACAATAGAAAGTGCGAACAAGCGTTCCGTGAGAATGTGAGCCACCCCTGATTAGGCCGCGAACTCGCGGCCGCCCGCATGTACTTGTAGCGCGGCGATGGAATCGCGGAGTGAGCCGCCCCTGGTGTAAGTGCGTTTTCACATTATCCGATCCGATATCGGATGTCGGACCGATATCCCATACATTACAGGCGCCATCTTGGATTTTTTCTATGGAAATCCTTCCGACATCCGATATCGGATCGGATAATGTGAAACCGGCGTAACACAAAACTTTTCCCCTCACTACAGCGAGGAAACTACAACGCAAAAAATGCGTTTATCACTGCTTCCAGTAGTTTCACAGGTGGTAAATCATCTTTATTACTAGATTCACCTACTTTTATCAATTTTAAAGCGGTTAATTTGACTTTATTCAAGGTCAAATTACTTTACCTACTAGTGGATAAAATGCGTTTTTACCCGCTGGTATAAAAGGACAAAACACGTGTTTCCGAGCTAGTGAGGGGAAAAATAATTTTAAATTTTATTGTGTATTAAATTATCGATATTATCGCCCCCAGCCGGCGTATCATGCTTCCAATTTTATCACATATCCACGGATAAAGCATCCGTCACGCTTTAGCAAGTATATCAGTGTGAGAGTGACAGATGTCTTATCCACGTGGATAAGTGACAGAAGCATGATACGCCGGCAGGGCTAACTGCAGCAGGTATTTGACCCCAGATTCCCCATCAGAGGTAACTAACCGTGGTGGAATTTCAATACCACTGCTTTTTTTTATTATTATAAATGGGCTTACTCTTGGCCACAGACTAGCCAAAGGCAAAGACGTGGCCTACGATGGAGTGAGCTCGCTCAGAAGATGCCTGTTCACTCTTGATTTGAAGGTTGGCGGGTTATATGAGCTCGGAAATATAGCCGCCGGCAAGGAATTCCACTCCTTGGCAGTACGCATAAGAAAAGAGTGCTCTCACGAACGGCTAAGAGGGTGAAACACCGAAGCGAGTAGAAGGAAAGGAACGGCGATTCTGAGAAAAATGGCCAAATAAAACTCACCAGTATATCGACATTGCCGAAGAAACTGTAGTTCGTCGCTGGATCGACATCGTACAGTAGAGACAGATCGTAGTGATGGGGTATCACGTCCCCAGGGAGGAGGTATTCGGCCCCCAGGGCTATCTGGAGCGCCGACAGGAGACAGGCCAGACGGAGCATTGTGGCTGGAAGAAAAATAATTTATAAGATTTTTGGCGACAAAAATATTTGGTGCGAGTTTCTGGGTGCCGTCTAAGTTGAAGAATTGGAACTTGAATGAACTATATGTTATAAACGGACATTAAAGAACTTGGTATTCTAGGCAAGTATTGAAATCCTCTTTGCGATTTGATTGATTATTAAATTATCATTTTTAATTTTATGATTTGTTTATGTTATATTTCAATTATTATGTGTATTTTGTATTTGGACAACTGACGATCTTTTTGTGAATTTATGGATAACATGTTACTATAAATTAGATATACCTATAAACACTATTAAACCTATAAACACTATGTATCGATCTAGGAATATGTTTTATGTAGTCTTATGTTGCGTTTTCAAGATATTTTCAATAGAAACATTTTTACCAAGACGCCCAAGCCCGACCAAGAGATATAATATATCCTGATTGATCTAAAACATGTGCTAGTAATATTAGTTCTGCAAAACAATTCCAATTGGAGTTATTGGTATTCGATAGATACTTGTACTTATAAAATGCCTGCATAATCTCCTAAACCCAGAATCTTATTTAGTTATAAATTGATTCAATAACTACATTGTAAGATAAACAAAAACAAAAAAATTATTTAAGCACTTTTTTCTAACTTTTGAACCATATGTTAAAAAATATGAAAAAAATCACAAAAGTAGAACTTTATAAAGACTTCTAGGAAAATTGTTTTGAACTTGATAGGTTCAGTAGTTTTTGAGAAAAATACGAAAAACTACGGAACCCTACACTGAGCGTGGCCCGACACGCTCTTGGCCGGTTTTTT